>NC_058405.1:109246503-109357124 GCF_002201575.2 Neomonachus schauinslandi
GCGGATAGCCGGGGAGGACTGTGCTATTATGGTTATATTGTGCTGATCCTTTAGGACAGGTGTTACTGGTTTCAGAAAGGGCAACTCATACATAGAAAGTGGTGCATGTCAAAGCATAGAAAATCTGTACAGTAGTGGAGAAAAAAAGAAGGTGAGGTCTGGATTGAAAAGATTCTTGAATGCCAAGGTAAAGAACATTTACTTTAAGAGATGGTTGGAAGCCATTTGAGTAGGTTCTGATAAAATCACAGCAGTACTGTCTGAAGATAAATTTGGCCAAGTGTTGTGCAGCAGGAGAGTGTGGAAGAAGTTAAGACTAATGACCAGGGTATTATTCCTATGGAAGAAGACCAAGTTACACTAAGGTAAGAGTAGTTAAATTGGAGTTGAAAAGAATGAAAAAGGAAAAGAAATGTTATTTAAAAAGCAAGCAAAAAAAAAAAAAAGAAAGGTATACCATGGACAACTAATTGGGTGAGGAGGAATAAGACAAAGATGTAGTCTAAGATTTTGAGCTCAGTATGCATAAAATTGTGAGACAGTAAATAGAAATAGAGAAGTCATGTGTAGAAATACATTTTAAGGGCAGGGTGAATATTTTGATTTTAGATGTGTTGAGCTTGAGATGTTTGAAGAATATCCAGGTAGCAACCCTTAGCACGCAGCTGAGAAGAAGGGGAGACATGGTTCAAGGGAAAATTGAAAACTGGAGATTTATGAGTTAGATGCATAGATGTGATAACTGAATATGTGAAATTGGATATGACTTTTGAGGAAGGAAATTGAGAAGAGAACAAGGTTCAGGATGAAATATTGAGAAAGGCATCTATTTAAGGAGTGGGAAGAGAAAGAAAAATCAATAAGTACTGATGAGAAGACTATCAGGAGAAAATAAAAAATCAAACAATGTATATAGAGGAAGAATTATGGCAAGGATGGAGAAAACTGAATTTGGAATACTTACCAGTGATCTGAGATAGAGCTGGGTCAATAAATATATTGGAGTGGGAAACATTTTGAAAAGGATATATGGGTGGAAACAAAGTGAGAAAAGAAATACTGACTGCTTTTTCAAGAAATTTGGCAATAATAGCAGGTGGGGAAGATAGAGGCTAGCTCAAAGGAAAAGGAGGACATAATTTCTAAATAGGAGAGATTGGAGCTCACTTGTGGGCCAAGGAAAGATAAAAATGCAAGAGAGAAGAGATAATGGTGGAGCAAAGTCTGAAAGGTGCCTTGGATGCCCTCTCATATTTTTAGATGAAAATAATTATCTTCTCTCCTTATTATTCTGTTGAATTTAAAAATGAATAGTATTTCTTTTAATGTTGAAACTAGTACATGCTTATTATTATAAGCAATAGGGAGAGCATATGAAAGAAAATAAAATCAACTTGTAATTTGCCATCTAGTGACAACCTCTCTTAATCTTTGTTGTATCACAAAGTTGTGCTCATACTATATGCAACTTTTACTCCCATCAATCACCCCTGAAGCCCTTCACATTTTAAAAATGTTGACTTTGCCTAAAGAGTATTCAGGCAACTATATGGAGATATCAGCATTCATGTAATCTTTTTTATTGTTGGCTTTTGAAAATCATGTCTAAATATGTGTCTAAAATGTTTGCTATTAAAACTATAATAAATATCTTTTACAGGTACGCTTCTGCTCATCATTGCTTATCTCTTTAGGATTGACTTAATAGAAGTAATCCCTACAATAGAAAAAGGAAATATTTAAAAACTTCTCAACTACTAAAAATAGTTCCTTATAAAGAGTAAAGGCTCACAAAATATTTGTTGAATGGATAGATGAATGAACAAATAAAATGGTATGTGTACCAATTTACTCTCCAAACAATAGTGTGTTAGTTTGGCTTTACCATAACAAACATGGAACCTTGTATTACTCCTATTTCATTCTAATTTTGACAGGCAGAGAGGGTATCTTACAGTTCATTTTCCTTTGTGATAAGTAAGATTATACATTGTTTTTCACAAGCTTATTAGCACTTTGTATTCTTTTTGTTACTTGATTGTTCCTGTAATTTGGTCTTAGGTTTTGCTTATTGATTTGCATGAAGCATTCATATTCTAGGACCACAATTGATATGTATAAAATATTTTTACATCTTATTTCTTACCTTCTGTGTTATTTGATATGAGATAGTCGATGTAAGAATTAAAAAATATTTTATGGTCAATTTTATTGATGAGATAAATACATAATTTAGTTTAAAAAGTCCCAGATAGTGAAATAATTATTAAATTACATTTTTCTCCATTGACGGATTAGGTCCTTTCTTGTATCCTAAATGTTTGCCTATGAATTATGACTTGCTCCTGAGATATCTGTTCTATTCCATTTCCTGTCTGATGATTTGGGGGATAGTTCCATGTTATTTTAATTATCATACTTCTATAATACCTCTTAATATCTAGTAAGAAAAGTTTCCCATCATATGTCTGCATTTTTCAAATTTCCAATTTCACTCCCGCGTTATTTATCTTTTCAGATACATTTTTGAATTTATCTTTTAAGTATAAAACAAATCACATTGGGATTTTGTTCTGACCTCAGGATATTCTAGCTATTATAATACCCAGGAAAGGGGGCTATCTTTCAATTTATTGCAAACTTTTATATCCTTTGGTGAAATTTGATTGTTTTCTTTATATAGGTCTGTTTTTCATGTCAAATTTTTTCCTATGTATTTTATATTTTTCTAGTAATCATAAATAAAATCCTTTTTATCTCTAAGTGGGCATTAAATAATATAGAAACACTATAAACTTTTGTAAATTTATTTGTACTTGGCATCTCAGCTTAGATCTTTACTAATTATAATTTAAAGTTGATTCCTCTGAATTTGCCAGGTGTACAGTCTTCAAATAGGGATAAATGTTACTTTTCAATTGTAATAGTTATGCCACTTGTCTATTCCACTTATGTATTCCATACTATATTGCACTACTCAAACTGTGAGGAGGTTTTATATGTATGAATGTATGTATGTGTGTATATATTCATACACACGCAGACATATAGACACATATATATCAAAAAAATCATCCTCAAGGATTAGAGCCACGTGTTTCAACTATAAACCCACAGAAACTAGCATTTTGCTTGCCACAAAGATTATTCTGTGCTAAGTATAGTACTAAATGTTTAATCTGCCATTTCTCATTTCATCTTCATGCTAGTACATGATGAAGTTATTACTCATTTTATAGCTGAGCAAAACTGAATGCCAGAGAGATTAAGAAGCTTGCCTTCACTGGTGTAGCTGGAAAATAATAGAAGAGGTATTAGGACCCACCTCTGGGGACACCTGGGTAGCTCAGTCCGTTAAGTGTCTGACTTCAGCCCAGGTCATGATCTCGAAGGGTCCTGGAATGGGGCCCCATGTCAGGCTCCCTGCTCAACAGGGAGTCTGCTTGTCCCTCTCCCTCCACTCTCTCTCTCTCTTTCTCAAATAAATAAATAAAATCTTAAAAAAAAAAAGAAGAACCCACTGGCTTCAAACTGCTGTACTAAATATGTACCTAGTAAGTATTTGTTGACTGACCTAGGAAGCAACTGACTGGATGAATGAATGATTGAATGGATAGAAGATGTGGGATTAGATGGATAAAAAGCACTAGAGACAGAACTGAATTTTGAGAAAAAATATTTTATGCTTTTCCCCTTAAAGCTGCAGACATGGAGTCCAGAGAGAAAAAATGACACTGTGATAGTTTTGAGGTGGAGGAAAGGGAATTTAAGGGCACATATTGTATAGGCTTATTCTTCTCAGGAAAGGAAGACTAGAGTCACAGTAAGGAGAATGAAGTGAATTGAAGGGGTTTGAAGATTTAAGACAGACGGGACAGAACAGCTACATGGGACTGTTATAGGCAGTGCAGAAGAGATGAATGGGAATATTTCTGAGTAGCAGAGGATCCGGGTTAGGTGGTAGAATGTCATTCAGTTTGTGGGATTGGTTGGTGGTGCTTTGTCATTGAACCAGAAATCACATGTTGACCAAGGAGCTAGGCAAAGGCTCAACAATACTAAAGGAACAGATAATATGAAATATGAAATATCCTATATTATATACTCCTGCTTCTAACAACCTATGCTATGAGCAAATATATATACGGTCATATATATATATATCTAGATAGATAGATATTTAATATATATTTTTATAACGTAGCTTCCAATTTTTATACTTTTCAGGGGAAAATAATCCATAATTTCTCCTTATAGTCAATGTGATAGCTCAATTATTGACCAACCAATGGTCAGTTGGGTCAGCTACCATGAACTGCAGCTGAGAAATCTACCAATCGACTCTTTCTTGTTTCAGCAGGTTCAGATGTGTCAATCAAGATGGGACCAGGGGCCCCAGTCCTCAATTCAGAAAAGAGATTACGATTTGCTTCTTAGTTTCATTGGAATGTTGCCCATATACTCACTTCTAATGCATGGACACATGCATTATACAAAGCATCCATGTTATAATTTTTTTTCGTGTAACTAGCATTCTGTTTTCCTATATTCCTTTTGTAAAAATACACTAGTATTGCCAAAAAAGGCATGTTGAAGATACGATGTATGCATTAGAGGGATTTAAGCTGATTCCTCAGCTACTCAGGGAAAAAAAAAAAAAAAATCCCAGCTGTTTAAATCAGGAAGAATTAGATCTAGTTTACGAATTAGTACATCATTTAAACCAAACCACTTTTGGTGCTTTTTACTTGGTCAAACAAAATATTTTTGTTTTTCTTCACTTTTTCTTTTCAGCTCTAATTCCTTCAGGCTGTTGTTAGTTCACCAAGAATAAAAACAACTTGCTTTAGCAGAGATTTCAGTAAAAGAATTAACAGATACTTTAATGTCTAATAATGAAAAAGTTCAATTTTTTAAAATAATGATATTATATATAATTAAAATGATTTGACAAAAACCTAAATAATACATACTGAAGAATTTATACATTTAAAATGAACATGCATTAAGTTTAGGAAACTAATTTAGTATTTATATCACATGCTCTGTAGGAATTACATTTAAGTTCATTTTTTTCCACAAACTACTATGGATTTATTTAATAAAATTTAGACACTTTGCTATTTTAGATTTATGCTCAGAAATTATGAACTTTTACTATTTTCTTTGATGCGACCTTACTTCCACTTAGAAATATTACAAAATTATCACCATAGCACATGTAGTATGGTGAGCGCTGTGAATTGTGTAAGACTGTTGAATCACAGACCTGTACCTCTGAAACAAATAATACATTATATGTTAAAAAAAAAAGAAAAGATAGTAGGAAGGGAAAAATGAAGGGGGGCGGAATCGGACAGGGAGACGAACCATGAGAGACTATGGACTCTGAGAAACAAACTGAGAGTTCTAGAGGGGAGGGGGTGGGGGGATGGGCTAGCCTGGTGATGGGTATTAAAGAGGGCACATATAGAATGGAGCGCTGGGTGTTATACGTAAACAATGAATCATGGAACACTACATCAAAAACTAATGATGTAATGTATGGTGACTAGCATAACATAATAAAATAAAATAAAAAAAATAAAGTATCCATAAAAAACCAGAAAAAACCAAAAAAAGAAATATTACAAAATTATCAATTATTTGGAAGTAATAATTTAAGAAAAGAGCCTTTTTATAGAGTTACAAGTAGTTAAGTAAAAATGTGTTACCTTTGCTTTTGGTTAATAATAAATGGACTTAAATTTTTTACAGTGAATGCCAGATTTTGTAATATTTATGTGATGAGACTGCATTTATTTCATGTCCGTGACCTTCCCCATTTTTGAAAATATGTTGTTACATTTTAGTAATATTACAATTTTATTATTCTCCAATGGGAGGAAAAGTATGTCCTTTAATTGCTTTCAAGAGAATATGGCTTTTTGTCTGTTTGGGTCATATACAACAAAAGAAACAGAAGGGAGCAGGGTTTTTTTGACCTTGAATTTGAAAATAAATAGGGTCCCACCTATCAATGACAAGATTTTGGTGGTTCAAAATGTGTTCCACAAATAATCCTATGACATGTTTGTAGACTTTAGTGTTTAAATATAATGTGTGCTCTGGTTGGGTTCTGCAGGCTGTTTTTACTTTTGGCTTTTACATTCCACAAAAGTTCCAAAAAATCAGCAGGAACAGTGCCAATTAATTTATAATGCTGTTTTTGTGTTTCTGAACAAGGTACCTTGGTAATTAAGAGAAAAATTTATGATAACTATAAAGCAATGCAAATTCATTTGTTTGCCTGAAACCTACCTGCTATTTATTTAGATTGATCTTTGGAAAGATTCCTTAAACTGAATCATATTATGAAGAGGAGTGATATTTAGAACAGAGATGGGCAGGATACTATGGATTGATGTGTTAGGATATATTATGTTATATTAAAGTCAGACAAAGCTATGGTAGTCATTAAAACTTTGAACAAATTGATAAGGAAGTTCTTAGTCTCCCCTGAGGAAGAAAATAAACTATAGTGAGAGTAGATCAATAATATATTGTGAAAAGGAAGATGTATAACTCAAATATGCTGTATCATGTTCAATTGAGTCCCCGATTTAAAATCTCATATTTGTGTGTGATGGTAGAAGTGCAGAAAAGTCATAGTCTTGTGTGCTGTTCTTGTAATAAATGTTATAACCATTTTTATTTACACAATATATATTTAATCTGAATTTATCTCAGTCTATATTAAATGAAAAGACTGCTTTACTTTTAATGTCAGCAACTAAACTACACTTATTCCCCCAGAGGAGACTAATACAGTTTCTGGTGTAGCCTGGGCAAATAAAATATCTTCATACTCACAGGTAGGAGATGGAAACATTTATTTTCCTTAGGAACGAGGCCGTATTATTCTCATCTTTCAAGTAACAATAGCTTTGGATGAACACTCGCAAACTTTACACATTTAGTTAACGCCACTGTCCTGGTCTTTTTCATGATAATGATCATCAAAGTTATGATTGAAATATTGCAAAAAAAAACCCCGCAAAACTTTGATGTGAAACTGGAGGAAGAAAAAGATGTTCCAGCTAATGGCTTGTCTATTTTCAAAGAAAAATCTTCTTGTGAAGCTGCCGTGTAGGAAATGCACTAGTGATACTGACTACATTATTTTTTGTTAGAGGATTGTGAAGATTCATTTTATGTGTTTATTCACATTAAACTAAGTAATACCTGATATTGGAGATTGCATATATTCACAAACAGTAGCATGGTGTTAGAGACTGTATGTTCACAAATCGTAATTACGGCCAACATGTACCACAAATATTATATGTCAGGCACCATTCCTCCCCACAGTCCTATAGGGGTAAGTACTTTTATTTTGCCAATTGGGGAAACCGAGGCAAAGAGTAGTGAAACATAATTCCTGAGGTCAAATCACTTGTAAAAGAAGAACCTAAATTTGAATTCAAGTAATTTGACTCTAGAGCTCTTTATTTGTCCCGAGATCGCATTAAAAAAAAAAAAAATTCTGTTTCAGGGCTATACCAAAACAAAGTGACAGAATAAATGTTAATTGAAGGCCTGCACTGTCCAATATGATAGCCACCAGCCACATGTAGCTATTTAAATTTAAATGTGAATTAATTACAGTTGACCCTGGAACCAGGGGGTTACGGCGCTAACCCCTGACCTTTCTCAGGCTCTGTTTTTAGCTTTTCCCCTGGAATCCTTTTCCTTCCTTGTCTGCTTGGCAAACTCTTCCTCTGCTTGAAGGCCCACCTTGAATGTGGCCTTCCTTTAGAGTCAGATTTACTGCACCTTTGTGTTTTACACTCTATGCATATCATCTCTGCCAAGTTTTGTCTCGCTTTTGCTGTAGTTATTTTATTTAAGTTGACCTGTCTTCCCAGTCAGATTGTGTGGAGCTCAGAGACTTTAATGCCTAACAGAAAGTAGGCATTCGATTATTATTCAGTTGCATTGAAATAGGGATAAAAAATAGTTAACGGAGAATTGAAACCTGAAGGTTGAAGATGAAGGTTGATGATGAATCCTGTTGCTGAGTTTTCCTCTTTCCCTGATGCTTGTTACCTCTCTCATTGCCTTTTATTGGAATAACCTTCCTGAGGGTTCTGTTCTTAATATCCTTTGTGTTTTGTTTTTAGTGCCACACAAGATAACCCAGGGACCACAGGCTTGTCTGAGTTCAAAGCCGGTGTTTGTAACCACCAAACTCCACCACCATATCTCTAGCTGCCACCACTTGATTTGAGCTTGGTGGGGAGCTGACCTATTCTGAGTCTGCTCACCAACCTATCAGCCTGGCACACTGAGGGGTGAACACTTGTGATTAAAATGAGGTTACGTTGTGGTTCTGTAGCCACCGCTCGTTTATCTTCTGCTTTCTCCCCCGAGATCTTGCATTACCAAAGTTGTTTTGTCTAACTTGACAGTAACCCTTCGTCAGAAAAATGACATCGTGCATCTGAAGCACTGTCCCATGTGGGTGAGGTGCTGGGCTGAGTTTGTAATGTTCAGAAAAGGAAACAAGATAAAGTACTGAAAAAAAATAAAAACCTACACATAAATGATCTTAAAAAGATTATAGTTCATTTAGAAGGCATTTTTACAGAGAGAAATTTCTGGAAACATTTTACAGTGTTAGGACAGAACGATTATGAAGGGATTTTTTGGGTGGCAGGTGTAGATGAATAAGCTAAAATACCTCCTTTCTTTGGGGGTAGAGGTCTTTGCTGTTGTGATGTTTTTCTTTTTTTCCTTTTTCCTTGTTGCTGTTCTCCTGTCAGAGACAGCTAAAAAGAAACTTGAACATCTTGATGCAAAGTTGGTAGTAGGTTCACAATTCAGCAGCTTGGAGCGCAAGATGAGGTACCAATCTCCAGTCCGAGTACTTGGGGGAGGAGGCTACCAAGATGA
Source organism: Neomonachus schauinslandi (assembly GCF_002201575.2). Taxonomy (NCBI): domain Eukaryota; kingdom Metazoa; phylum Chordata; class Mammalia; order Carnivora; family Phocidae; genus Neomonachus; species Neomonachus schauinslandi. Next base: position 109,255,438 of record NC_058405.1, read on the forward strand.
ATAAAAATTGATTCCTGTTCTGGTTAAATGTACAGCCTGTGGGGGGACAGTTCTTCCCCCTGAATCTTAAACAATAAAAAAATCGTGAGGGTATGCATGTAGCTCAAATAAAATCAACATTTATACTTTAACTTTAGTCCTTACCATATGCTAAACTTTTAAAGAGGAGGATGCATTGTGGGGGTGTGGCTAAAATAATTAGAAACAGGACTTCATACTTGTAAGGGCTCTCACCAGAGAAGTGGATGTTGACGTGGAATGCCATGCCACAGAATACTCCATTTCTCTCTCTCTCTCTCTCTCTCTCCCTTTTTTTTTTTCTAAGATATTCTTGCCAGCACCCCACAGGTTTAGATTTAGGGAGCAGGTATAAAGATGACTATGAATTTGGGGATGACAGTTTTATATGCGTAATGCTCCAAAAAAGCTTTTATTCACTTGCTTTATACTTACAGATATGAATGTTTGTCAGTTTTCAATTAGTTGATGAGCAAATCTCTGCCAAGCGGGCCAAAGTTCACAGTGTGCTCTGACGGAGTCTTACCAGGCAGGCTGGATTCTGCCCACTGTGGGCAAAGGTGCCCAGTAACGAAGGAACCAGAGCAGCAAAACAGCACCGTGTATTCTTAGAAAGGTTGCAGTCTGCTTTGCATTCAGACAATGAAGATTTGCACTTGGGGTTTGGGGGAAAAAAAAAAAAAAAAAAAAAAGGATGTGAAGGAAACAAAACAGAATGAAATGGAAGCAAAATGTTGGCAAAACTCAAATTGCATTGGATTTATACTTATTGGATTTTTGAAGTAAGCTGACAAGAAAAATTACCTTCATTGCAAATCACTGAAGGGCTTTTCTATAGAATAAACACACTCACAGAGAAGAGCTAATTCAAAGGAAGCTTCAGTATGTTAATATAATAATTAAGCAGTAAGGCACAACAGGCAGCCCATTTCCAAGGAGCTCAGCATGCCTCAGGTGGGGTATAAGGTACAAGGCTGAAGGCTAAATGACTTTAACCACCTGAGATTGCCTATAATCATCTTAAAATATGATACGAGATGAATATTGCCCTCATTGGAAAGTATTTACTTATGCAAATAAGGAGAAGGAACCAAATTCTCTGTATTTTGTGGGCAGTCTTTAAGAGTTGAATTATTGGAATCAGCCTCAAAACTTGGAAACTTCAGTGCTTCTAATTGGAGCCTGCATTTTCCCATGTTCTTGGTGGTCTTTTTTTCCTTTTCTGAGTGGCTCATCTTTTCATCCTTTTTTTGAACCGTCCTGTGGCCAAATTATTTCTGTTTGGAAAACTTGTACACTCTCTTTGGCTTATTAGTTGTGTGTGTGTGTGTGTGTGTGTGTGTGTTTAAGGTGGTTTTGCTAAAGCAGCTCAACAGCCTTGTGCCTGGATAGCTTCATTTACCACGAAGCAGATCAGATGCTACTGTGCGCAAGAGGCCTCTGGAATCTTGGGGAAATGTACATTCTGATTTTGTAGGTCTAGGGGAAAGCCTGAGGTCCTGTATCTCTGAAAAGCTCCCAGGAGATTACAATATAAATGGCAACCTCTATTAGGTCTTTCAAATATCAGAGAGCCATGTGATGATAGGAAAATAAAGGCTGTAAGATAGGGAGGTAAAAAGACCAATGTTTTCAAGCAGTTGACACTCTTTTCTGGTTGTTGATAATTGATCTGATAAGGAAGAAATGACAGACCATGAACCATGAACTTGCTGGGGATTAGAGATAAACAGATTAGTCTTATTTTGAGTCTGGGTGATATGGCTAAACACAAGAGAATTCCATTTTGATATAAATGTCACAAGAAAATCTCAAGTCAGTGACATATTATAGCTTTGGGGCTTTGTTAGCAGTTCAGTTAAGTCCAGGTAACTGGTGACTAGAAATAGATCGAGAGGAAGGAGGTGAAGACTGGTTTTAACTGAAGAGGCAGAATGGTTTTATAGACACTTGATACTTTCCTTCTGTGTTTTGGCATTCTATTATGTTTGTGGATTTCTTTGGGCCCTAAAGGTAATGTGAATATGAATTCCATAAATCTGTAGTAAATGAAACTGGTGAGAAAAATAAGACAAATGCTATTTTCTTGAACTCTCTCTAAATGGAAACAAATGATGTTTTTGTTCGTCTGTTTATTTTGTCTTGTTTTTGTTTTTCCAAACAAGAAGTGTCTGGGTGGGGAAGTGCTCACAAGTATCCTGAGCATTCAATGTGAAACAGCCTGAACTTCCAGCTTCTCATTTGCTGCAGTGTTTAATTCTGATTATTTATTTAGCCTTAATGATGGCCAGTCAATCCGAAGTCCTAAGAAGGAATGATTCTCTTCTGAAATGGGTTAAAAATTTCCCTGGCTTGTGATTTCAAGTTCGCCCCCAACCTCAACTGTATTTCCTTAAAGCATCCACAACAATCTGAGCAAAGTATGGTCTGCCATACTTGCTAATGGCCTCTCAGAAATATTTCTTGGTGCTGGTATCTGGTCTTCATTCTTTCGTATCCTTGACTTGGTTGGGTTCTTCATGATCTCTCATCTGGGTTACTGTCCTTGTGAGTGATGTGAAACTCAAAGAGAGTTCTTGTCATAGTCTATAAGAGTGATACTCCCATAGAGTTGTCCAGTACATGGCCTGTGCAGCCTTACACAAGGGTACTCTCCCTCACAGTAGACTTTACCCCTCCATGAGTGACCCTTGCACAATTTCCCTAAGGCTGTTCTCACAAAGCTCATAAAACTCAATGCCTGATTAGCTCCCTTTTCCCTTAGACCAAACACCTTAACATGGTAGAAAACTCCAGTCCAAGCTACCTCTGCAGTTCCATCTCCTGTCACCCTACCTAAGTTCAGGGTACTACTTGTCTCACTTGGCCCACACTTGTTCCTATACACCTCCTTTTGTGTGTCATTCCTCCTGTCTAGAATTTTACTCAAATGTCTCTTCCTCTAGAAGCCTTCTCTAATGCTACTGGACAGAATTAATTCCTTACTTTCATTTTGTTGGTACTTCCGTAACTATTTATATGCATATTTTGCCAGTTATATTGTATTATATTTATGGCTATTATCCCTATGAAATGGTTCTATTGTCAATTTCTTATCTTTTTAGCCCTGCATAGCTTTGACATCTGATTTCACAAGGTTGACTGGTAGTTAAGCCAGGGGGCTGGGATGCCTCTCTTTACTTGATACTTCTGCATATGACATCTTTTCCTACTGCCTGCCAGGATGCAGAGAGCAGCTCTCGTAGGGAGAGGACAAAGAAGATGATGTGGGAAGGCTATGATCCATCACCAACAGCCCCCCAAACCTCTCACACCCTCAAGTGTCACTTGATACTAGCTGCTAGATAATCATTATTGATTGCTTTGACAGTAATAAGAATACTAATGTTAACATTTGCTGAAGAGAAGGTCTTAATACCAGGTATTGAGTATTTCCATTCATGATCTACTTTAATTCTCATCCAGCCCCAGAAGTATATGTCTTGTGAAGCTAATGAAATTTAAGTTTTCAGGGCTATTCATTTACAAGGGTTCTTTCCAAAGAAAGCCCTGTTTTTAAATTGCTTGTTAAAAATGCATAGTTCTCTTTCAGATTCTAAATAAACATTCTAAATAAACATAATAAACATTCTTTCATACCTAATTATGTGTGTGTATGTATGCGTGTATGTATGTGTATATGTGTGTGTGTGTGTGTGTGTGTGTGTGTGTGTGAACTTCCAGCTTCTCATTTGCTGCAATGTTTAATTCTGAATATTTATTTAGCCTTAATGATGGCCAGTCAATCCGAAGTCCTAAGAAGGAATGATTCTCTTCTGAAATGGGTTAAAGATTTCCCTGACTTGTGATTTCAAGTTCGCCCCCAACCTCAACTGTATTTCCTTAAAGCATCCACAACAATCTGAGCAAAGTATGGCCTGCCATACTTGCTAATGGTCTCTCAAAAATATTTCTTGGTGCTGGTATCTGTATAGTGTGTGTATATATAGTATTTGACTTTAAGGTTTTCAACACCTGTGTGCACACTCGAAATACTTTCCTTTAAGGAAGATCAGCTTGCAATATATATATATGTAATATATATATATTAATATATAATACATATATAATATATATAATATATAATATTAATATATATATAATTTTTTTCCTTTAAGAAGATCCTCCAAATGGTATAAGCCTCAAGACCCACAGAGCCTAGACCTGCCTTGCCTTGCCCTATAAGGTAAATATTGTAAAACATTGCCATAACATCAAAAGTGCACTCAGATACTTTAACTACAGAAAATACAGGGTTGTATCATTGCCAAGTTAATGAAAAATGATACTTTTAAATTGGTCTGTTCTGTCACAAAAGAAGCACCAAATGTAAGACACTGAGATATACACTGTGAACAAGGGGTAACACCCTGACCTGAGAGAGTCCCAAATGATCACAAGCAATCACTTCTGAAATCCCAATCCTACTGGGCCCACCTTCATTTGGGAAAGGGAACCAAGTGAAAACTAGCAGGCAGTCACCAGGAGGGTGATCAAATGTGAATGCTCATTTCATTAGGGTTTTACTTCATCTGTGTATTTGTGTCGTCTATGAGAACTAAAGATCAGAGAAGTTAACTAACTTGCCAAAAATTGCATAGCTATTAGTGATTGAGCTAGGTTCCAAACTGAACTTTGTCTCTATGAATGTTTGCTGGTTGATTTTAATACTTAAGACAAAACTAAACAGAGAACGTAATTATTGACTTCCTTCTAATCCCTTCTGCTGCTCTTTCTGGAGTCCCTTTATCCTAACCCTTTCCTCATGGCCTCAGGGAGAAGTGAGGTCTCCAGGACATCATGATGAAAGGATTGACACCTGTCCTAGGTCTTTTCTAACTCCCGTGATCTACTTTCAAGTTGTCATCCAAACTTTAGAATTGGGCTTGCTCATTTGTTTATTCCCATGGGTATGTCAAATTCTAAAACTTTCTGCAAAATAAGACTTTGACGTACACATTGCCATTTCATCTCTTACCTCCCTTGTTTCCCTGGAGTACCCAGACTAATACAGATTTCTTTGACCCGGCCTTTGGAAACTGGCCAGTTCTCACCCAAATATACACCTCTAACATTCTCATGGGAATCCCTAGTCTGGCAGGGGCTGGCAGCATTCATCTTTGGCAAGACCTGTGAGTCAGACAAGGCTCACACCATAATAGAGAAGGGGTTTACCGGGAATACCTTTATAGGTGATGTCTTTTTTTTCTGAACCATCAATTAAGGAGCAGCTGCAAAGGAAAGGAAATACTCCAAATGAACATTGTCTGGAAAATCTAAGATATATATCCATGCAGAAGCATTTTTTCTAATAAATATTGATCAGTTTGAATCTTGAAAAGTTCAACCTTTTGTTAGAAATCTTCCTCAAATGTATGAATATTTTTCTATTTTCTTTGATGAGGTACATTGAAGAAACTCTAACAATTTCTTAATAACTTGGGATCAGCATAGTGAACATAATTTATCTTATTCAGCACTAACTTAGGGGTGCTCTCATGGTAGGGCATCTCTGTGTTAATACAGAATAAAATAATTGCTATTCATATTTATTGTAGTGATGTTCATACTTAGTATAGTGATAAAGTCCTTATACTAAAAGACTCCAGATTGCTCTGCAACTAGTTGTGAGTGTTGTGTCTCATTTCTCAATCTTTTCCTTGCCTGTAAAGCTATTAGCTATTACTTCTTGCTTTCCTCAGTGGGCCTGCCTTTAACAAAGGTTATTCCCCTCTCTCTAGAACAGCGGATCTCAACAGGGGCAATTTTCCCCCAGGGGATATTTGGCGATGTATGGGGACATTTTTAATTGTCACAATTTACAGAGGGATGCTACTGGCATCTAGTGAGTGGAGGTCAGGTTACTAAACCTCTTAGAGTGCACTGGCCGGACCTTCACAACAAAGAGTTACCTGGGTCAAAATGTCAACAGTGGCCAGGTTTAGAAACACTGTTCTAGGATTGCAGAAAAAGTGAAGAGTTCTAAAGGAGGATCCGGGAGCTTTGTCTAAAGTTAAAAAAGAAAAAAAAAAAAGTGTGTGTTGGTTCATGTTCATTGGTAAGGTCAGGGGCCAGTTTCATTTATTTCTCAAAAACAAAACAACTTTCATGGATTGAGGTCCTTTGACCTCCAGCTGGGTGGGACCTTAGTATTTGACTTTAATTAAGGTCTTCAACACCTGTGTGCACACACAAACAACTTTCCTTTAAGGAAGATCAGCTTGCAATTTCTTTTTTTTTTCTTTTTTCCTGTTCTGGAGTTATTTGGCTCAAATGCTATTGCCACATTAAAGGTTTTTCACCCTGGTATAAATGCTGTGGTATGTAGTATATTTCTAAGGGATTTCAAATTTCTATTTACAACTACTTTTATGCTAACTGTGTAAGTCATATGCTAATTGTTTAAGTCTTTTCTGCTGTGATTTGATAGTATTGGGAAAACTGGTGACCAACTAGGCCTTTTACCCCTGCTTTTTTTTTTTTTTCTTAACAACATTCTTCAGGGAAACTTGATTTTGAACAACAAAAAGGTAAAAGGTCTACAGTGACATAATTCTTTTTGAAGGAGATTCTAGTGAAAGCCACTTGATTAACTGTAATCTTCTACTTCTTTACCCCTTCTTGTAGGTTTTCCAATAGTTAGAAGTCATTGACCCCAAAGGGAATCTTGCTGCTAAGGGCTGGGGCTGCATGAACTCTAAGAAGTGCCCAGTTCTGACCTCCTCACTAAATGGGCTCGAAGTAGGAAATCAATTCTTTCAATCTTAGAATAAAGATAAATTATATTTTCTGAATGCCCACCTAATCTCAATGAAAGTTTATTCTGCTTTACTAGGTTATGGAGGATATTTGTTTAAATGATTTTACACAAAAATGTAAAATCTTTCTATACCAGTATTTAGCATATACCTTACTATATGTATATCTTGATATATAATGCATTAGCTAGGGAAGTACTTTTTATTTTTTGGAATGCATATTTGGCTAATTTGACTTGATTCCCTTGCATTTTACCAATTATGTACATTTATTTAGTGCATAAAAAGTGTAACAACTAATATTGAGGTGTAAATGAGTATGCATGTTCTACCACTGTTTTATTCAAATGTGATGTGTCAAAATCAATTTGATATGAAATGCAGAATGATAGATGAGAGTGATAGATCTAAGGTATGGATAGTACAGTATGGAATTCTATCAATCTCCAAGCAGCATTGGAAAATAAAGAGTATAATATGATCTTTAATATAAGAATTTCTTGGTGCACATGAAATTGATCAGATATTATAAATTAGAGTTATACATACATTTCAAGAGGAAAGTTAACTTACGACATCTGTGACTTTGTGTATATATTTATATTACTTTTCTTGTTTGTATACACAAACAAATTTGAAAGTAAAAATAATCCAATAAACTTCAAATAATTTTTCAGTACTTTCATTAGTGTTTTTAATTTGATATTTTACAATCATGTTTTCTAGTTTTTATTTTTCCTTGGAAAGTTACTATTTAATTTTGCTTATGTTTAAAATTTTAAAGGCTGTCTTCAGTGTTTTTATATATCACTTATTGTCACTTTTAAATGAAAAGTATTCTTTATGTGTCTATTGTAACATTTGTAACTTTAAAAAAATTAGTTTTTGTTTCTCAAGGTCTCATAAATCATACTGTTTAATGTAATGATTTCTTTGTTGAGTCTTATAAGAAATAAGCAAAAGTAGGTGGAGAAAGTGTAGATTTTTCAGTATGTTATATCAAATTACAATTACATATTAATAGAGTATTTTTTAACTTAGAAATTATAACAGTTCTACTTGAAAAGAAAGCAGTCATTTTTGTACTTTGAAAGAATTTCTAAAGGTGAACTTGGAAGAAAAGATTAAAGGAAGATGGAAATAATTGATGATCCTTTTATAAGTTTTTAGAGAAAAAACATGCAAGCATTGTCTTATGAAAAAGTTTTTTCTTACAAAACTGCACTTATATCTGAAATATTGTTGTCATATGAAAGCCTTAATTCCACTGAAGTGTTCATATGCATAAACTATATACATAGCTGTCCTTGGTTGGAGGAGCAAATCTCTTTTGAATAATTTTTCTTTATACTCTTCCCATTTTTGTATAAATTTTCTTAGAAGTCATAAATGAAGCATTTCCCCCCCACTCTGGGACAAAGCCCTAATAAAAATAGCTAAATTAAGATTGTTTTGTAAATTAAATATCTTTCTAAAGTACCAAAATGCAAAGGGCTAGTGGCTTTTGTTTTTTTGTTTTTTGTTTTTTTTAGATTTAGTTATTTATTTCAGAAACAGAGAGAGAGAGTGGGCGGGGGAAGGGAGAGGGAGAGAATCTCAGGCAGACTCCCCACTGTGAGCAGACTCCCCAGTGAGCCTGGAGCCTGATGCTGGGCTCCATGCTGGGCTCAATCCCATGACCCCGAGATCATGACCTGAGCTGAAATCAAGAGTCGGGCGCTTAACCTACGGAGCCACCCAGGCGCCCCCCAAATGCCGAAGTTTCAATGTGAGAGTCATAGCTGCAGTAATCATTTTGCTTTGATATTCCCTTTTCCTGATTCATGTCTCTTTAACCACAATTTTTTATCAAATTTTATACAGAAAGAAGCAGTTGTTTTCATTGACTCGCTACTCTCACCAAGAAAGATATGTGTAATTTTAACATAGCTAGAAAGTATCTATATGCAATTATAATGTGGTGTTTTCCATGAATGAGTTTCTGCCTCTATTCATTCGAGTGATTTAAACTTTCCTGTTTTCTTGTTATACCTAGATTTTACATCAGATATGTAGAGGGAAAGAATCAATCTCTTTTAATCATTCCTCTCAGTGCTTTGAGACACCAATTCTCTGTGACAAGTTCTGAGCCTGGGTTTCCAGGCAAGGCTTATCAGAAGTTTAAGATTCAGCCTAAAAAGTACGAATTTAGATGCCCCTGTTCACTACAGCTGTAAACGCCACTGTAAAAGAGAGTGCATTGCACATCTAGAAAAATCTGCTCTGAGCTTCCCTAAGATGATGCTAAAGTGTGGCATTGTGAATTCCAAAATGAATTCATGAAGAACAACACTGGAGATCAAATGCATTATGTGTGTGTATCGCAGCTAACATGGCAACTGGAACACAGAGCCTTTTTTTCTCACTTTCTGCCAGCCATAGCTTAAACTTCCCACAGAGGATGGGGATTAACAGCCTGTCTCCTTTGGGGTGGGGGGAGTTTGAGTCAAATAAAATGTAGAATCTGCAAATGGAGCTCTGAAATGATGTAGTTAACGTTACATATGTAGTCTATTATGGTAACTGAGAACATGTGTGTCATAATGTTGGGCAAACCGATTCTAAAAATGGGAGAGAAGAGAACAAAAACTGACCCCCAAATTCTGCTCAAATCACATGATCCAAACAAGATGCGCTGTTAGGAAAGATTTAATAGAATACAATTCTCTCCTGTCCACCATGCCTATCCCTACCCTTTTCTGCCCCTCCACATTTCCCCTCTTAATTTTTAGACATAGTTTTCATGTATCAATTTGGATGACTAATTTCCTTATTATGCTGGAGTGCCAGTATATCTTTTAGACTTTACTAGTCTTCTCTGAACCCAGGGATAGCTTTAAAATACCATGAACTCGAAATATTTCCCAAGAAAAAAAAAAAATGAAAACCCTCTGACGTAAGGACCTGAGAGGATAGAGGACCTGGAAGATATCAAGACAGTTAGACCTTAGGAGACACTGACCATGCATTTGGCACCTTGATCACTTACATCACTGGTGAAAACCAATGATGCTGTTTGTGCTCAGGTGTTCATAGCCCTATCTGGAATGAGTCACTCGAAAGGGAATACATGGGGAATAAGTACAAATGTGGAAATGATAGCTCAATCCCAGTCTGAAGAATTACTAAGTGCAGAGTGGGAGATAAGTGCTAGGAAATTAGAGCACATGAAAGAGTTAGACTGAGTGTCAAGCAGAAGAAGGAACCAAACGTTTTGAAACGTGAGTTGGAAACATGGCGGATAGCACACATGCAGGGCACCGGGGCACTGATATAATGAAGTTAATTTGAAACTTAGCCAAATTTAGTGACTGTTGTGGGGTTTCATATTATTTTTTTTCTTTTCCTCTCATTGACTTGGTGACTTTTGTTTGTTTAGCCTTGCATTGTTCTCAACTCATTATTCAGTTTAAAATGTAAACATGACAATATACTTTAAAATGTGTCATTTAGGGGCGCCTGGATGACTCAGTTGGTTAAGTGTCCAACTTGTGATTTTAACTCAGGTGATAATCTCAGGCCTGTGAGCTCCAGCCCCATGTTGGGCTCTGCACTGGGTGTGGAGCCTGCTTAAGATTCTCTCTCTTCCTCTCCCTTTGCCCTTCCTCTCTCTCTCTCAAAAAAAAAAAAAGTCATTTAAATTCTTATTGGTGCTATTGCAAACTCCTGTGTTTTAACCTGAGCTGTGGGAACCCCTCCTCTATTCATTTTCTGGGGATTCTAGAACACCAGCTCATCAGCAGATATTTTAAATCAAGGAGAGGGGGAGTATAGTCAGTAGTCAGTTTACAGATGGAAAATTAAATGGACTATGAACACATGACATTCTGGGGTTGTACACCCTATCAAATACTGCTTAAGAAGATGGAGAAGAATAGGTAAATCACCATCCTTCCTTCTCTCCTCCTTATACTTCTACCCCAATAGCTCTAGCAGACATGGAAATTTACAGGATAAATGCCAGATAATACTTGCCAAAGGGAAAAAAAATAGAATTTCTAACTCTAAATCCACATGGTTACTTTTGCTTGCCAATCGTGTCTCTAAAATGTCTTTACAACATTCTTTCTCTCTCTCATTCTTGTAGCTAAGTGTGGGCCTCTTTAACTTCCCACTTGTCATTTACATTGCCTCTTGCTGCTACGGTAGTTCCTATTCTTCCCTTCTTTAGCCTCTCCTCATTTTAATTCCTTTTGTGAACATTTGCCAATTTAATATTCCCAATGAAACTTACCTACAATGTACAATGACATGTCCCTTCTTAACAGTTTCAAAAAATTTACCAGATATTAGCCAAATATCCTTAACTTGATACTCAATGCCCTCCTATAATATGGTTCCACTTTATTTACAAGCTTATCTCCAAATGATGACTTTTAGGCTCCCTTATTCTAGTCAAATGGCCTCATTATTGTCCTGACTCAAGCCATAGTTTCCCACTCTCGAGTCTTTGCTGTCACTGGTCCTAGGTCTAATAAGCCTTCTTTCCCATTGTTATGTTCAGTGGTGCCATGCTGACCCAAGACATTTTCCCTGATTGTTTTACTTAAGTCATCACTTATGAAATTTTTATATTTGTACATGTTTTGTGGCACACCAATTTCTATCTTATAGTATAGTTCTCACATAGAGCTATATTTGAATCTGTATTTTTATCACATCTATCTATATCTGATGTGTCTTTCTTGGCTGTATTATTCAACCCATAGTCCTTACATGCATGGTCTGGATAAGATTTACCTTTATATTCCCACTGCTCCTAGCACATGGCTTGATGCATGAAAACCTTCAAATATCTGTTGAGTGAATTAATAAATACTCTTCAGAGTTTTAACACTTGTGTATCTTAAATGCATTCACATGAGTTTTCCAGATGATTCTAATTGCTTAATTTTTCTTTACAAACACTGTCATTTGCCCATAGTTCTTGGTCATCTATGTCTTTTTTTTCAGAAGTCGGTATCTGGAAAGGCACTTGGAAATTCTACATTTTAATTGATCTCAAGATTGAGTCAGCTTAGTCATATCTTATCAATTACACAGGAAAGTTTATTTTTTTTCATAGAAAATAAGAAACTGAAGAGAGCCCTGGAGAAGATTTCACAACTCTGTTTAGTAATCTAGAATTATGGAGTCTCATAAAAATTATGTCATCAGTTGCCAGAGGGTAAATTAATTTATTATTCCTAGTTGTGTGTAATGAGAGAAACAACTGATCATTTTGATATGATGTAAACAAAAGAAAATTGGAAAAGTTAAGAAAATATCCATACTATTGTGGTCATATAAGATATTTGTAGTAGTAGGTATTCAAGGATACTCAAGACACATTTTGGCTTGAATTACCTGATTCAAAGACACTCTTCCCTACTAATATGAATTAAGACTATAAATTTTAATATTTTTTATAAATAGTAATCATTTTGTCTTACTGAGAATATATTTGGGTTTATGCTTGCCAAAATAGATGTTTAAAAAATGTTTTAAAAATTAGGCAATGATATTTTTCATGTAAATAGATGCCAAATAACTGATTTGGCCAATTTTGTGATTTATTTCACAGTTTACAGGATAGTTTCACTTACATTTTTTCATTTAATTTAATTTTCGAAATAACCCTATGAGATGTGTGGGATTGATTTATTTTACACATGAGAAAACCAAATTATAACAAATTTAGGTTTTGAATACCCAGAACTAGCTAGGTGCGGAGATATACCTTCAGATTCTAGGCTAGTATCTTTCAAAGCACCATTCACCTTATAGTAGTATACTATATGTTTTCAATAAATATTTGTTAGTCAAGGAATATTGTTCAAGGCTGAATATAGTATTTTTAGAATATGGGTGTATCTGGCATAAAATTATATTTGATGAGTGACTATCAACAGATTAAATTTATGTAATAATAATTATGTAGAATATGATTTTTAAAATAAAATGTAGAAGTACATAAAGTTTGATCTTTGTACAAGTCTTATATTCTGCATGACATACCTTTGAATGATTCAGATACGGGTCCTCTCTGGGCCTGATGGTCTCTCTAGATCCTTTACTTCTAATATTGAGAATGTGTTATTGAGATAATAGCATCCTTATATGCATATGATTGATAAATTCATGCATTTGCTAAGAGATAATTTTGGATTTGTTTTTAAATGTTGGGTAACATTAGATTACTAAATGATTCCTTATCTACTGTCAATTATGTGATAATTATTTACTAATGGTCATATCTGAATGCTTCCCTTACTTTTACGTATACATTTCTTTTTATAATAGCAGTGAAAACACTCCAGGCCACACATTTCAGCATGATTATTATACCTCACAGGTGGTTAAATCTATTTTAACTGCCTTTATCTCTGGATTCTGTAGCTCACCCACAGTTTTGACCACAATAACTTTTAAATTAAGGGGTTTTATTGAATTTTAATTAAGGACAATGCTAATACTGGTACTCTAAATTTAGCAAACTTGAAAGACACTTGAGTTTTAGCAAAATAAATAAAAAGGTGTCTGGAGGGTAGCACAGAATGTAGGTCACAAATCAGACAATTATTTTGAAATATTGGTTAAGTTTCTAGTATGTTCCAGGAGCTGGACTCTGAGTGAATGCGAGTGTTATGACAATGATTTTTTTTGTCTGTTAATGCCAAGAAAATATAGTTTTTTAGTTTTAGATTTCATATATATAAAATGGAAATAACTGAGTGATTTTTAAGCACATGCTCTATTTTATAGTTGTTTTTTATAACATTTTACTCTTAATGGACATATATAACGTCTTTATGCTTAGAAGTACATTTGATTCATTAAGGTGATGAAAACTTTTTAGCCCTATAGGTATTAGTATTTTCAATTTTTAAGCTCTTTTTTTTCTAATATAATACAAATTTCTAGCTCCTACCATATTGATAGTTACATTTTCATTATCTGTTGATTGAAATATTATGTAGTAGTATTAAGTCTAGTATAATTTAGTGGTGAATTTGAATTTACCCAAATAAAATATTCTTTTTTTTTTTTAAAGATTTTATTTATTTATATGACAGAGAGAGACAGCGAGAACAGGAACACAAGCAGGGGGAGTGGGAGAGGGAGAAGCAGGCTTCCCGCTGAGCAGGGAGCCCGATGTGGAACTCGATCCCAGGACCCTGGGATCATGACCTGAGCTGAAGGCAGACGCTTCACGACTGAGCCACCCAGGCGCCCAAATTTACCCAAATAAAATATTCTACATATTTTTGAAAAATAATATGTGTAAGAGATATACCATTTTGTTAACATACAGTGTTTTGTTTTCTTGTTCCCAGTGACTCACTGAAATAATGGGCTTTTTAATGGGGTTTAATATGCTGAACCTTGCAGCTGTAGAAAATATATTTCAGAACTGTCTCTCTTTATCTTGGATGGGGGTACGTTTAGATCTAGTGTGGCCTGGTGGTTACACTGGAATCAGATAAACCTGGGTTCTGCTCAGGGCCCAGCATACTCCATGCCTAACAAAGTATGAGTCACTTAACTTCCCAAGCCTAAGTGTTCTCGTCTGTAAATTGGAGAGATTTAATGACGACTACTTTATTGGGTTGTTACGAAGATGAAGCTGAATTATAAATGTGAAATAATTAGCATGTTTCCTGGCACACACTACGCATTTTGGGATGTTACTGTTGTTATCATCATTATCATCATTGTTCTTGTTGCCATGAACTCCCTAACCCTCACTCTTCACTATGGTAAGGATTGACAGGTATATTATTATTCACTGAGATTGTGTGTCTAAAGTGTGCTAAAAACATGAAAAAATGAACAGTTCAGTAACTTAAATTTATTGACCTTCTTTAGTGTTTCTCTTATTAAGCCCTATTCAAGGTTGTTTGGCTATAGCAACACAAGTTGGAACATTCACATAATCCAGTAAGTTATAATTCATTCAGAATTTTAAAGCATGTGCCACATGATAATTTTAAGAAAGAACAACAGTGCATCTAAAATTACTCTAGCAGTGGAAGACTGAAGTCTCTTTTGAGAACATTGGAGGGTACTTATTCAAAAGAACCTAAACAACCTATAGGATTATATTCCCTCTTTGAATTGATATATTTCTCAAGTGGTTATTGGTTAAGTAGTTTTAAAATTTGTATTTTAAAATGCACTAAGTTGATCTAAAATAGTATCTGTGCCTCCTTACCTACCTGGCTTGTTCATGGGGCTGGATGTGCCCAATAGGTCTCAAATGGAAGCAGTCAATTCCACAAACAAATATGGAAGTGGCCTAGTTCACTCTAGACCAATCTCCCTCATTTTGCAGTTGCTAAAACAGTTTGTACAGTGTTTTTGGGACAACTTTAATGGTGTGCTTGAAGGAGGGTTGATATTTCTGTGTCTACAAAAATGCTTTGGCTGTGCATGCAAGAGTAGTAAATCAGAGAGGTCATATCTTATCTGTGTGGCTACACTCATGTACATTTACTGGAAGGACAGAGGAGAGGACAGAGCCCAGCATTTAGGAAACACATTTATTTGATGAATTAGGAAGAGTAAGGTACCTACAGAGAAACTGAAATCCTCATACACTGCTGGTAGAAAAGCAAATTTGGGAAGCCACTTTGGAAGAATGGTCTGGTAGCTCCTCAAAAGTTAAACATATAGTTACCATATGACCCAGCAATTGGGTATATACCACTCCTTGGTATATACCCAAGAGGAACTTGTCCATGCAAAAACTTGTACACAAATATTCATAGCAGCATTATTCATGATAGCCAGAAAATGGAAACAACACACATGTTCATCTGCTGATACATGAGTAAATGAAATGTGATAAAGCCATACAGTGGAATATTATTCAGGGAAAAAAAAAAAGAAAGGGACGAAGTAGAGTTACATGCCACCCCATGGATGAAACTTAAAAATAGTATTCTAATAGAAAGAAGCCAAGAACAAAAGACTACATAATATGTGGTTCAATTGATATGAAATGTCCAGAATAGGAAAACCTAGAGACAGAAAATAGATTAGAAGTTGCCTGTAGCTACAGGTGGGGTGAGGTGGTAGGAAATGCGGAATTACTTCTGATGAGTACAGGGCTTCTTTTTGGAGGGATGAAAATGTCCAAAAATTGATTGCAGTACTGCCTGCACAACTCTGAATACACTAAAAAATATTAAACTGTACACTTTAAGTGGGTAAATTCTATATGTGAATTATATCTCAATAATGCTGTCATGTAAAAAAGAGTGAGTTGCAAATCCTGCCTGTGTATCCCACAGATATTCATGATCAGTTTCATAAACCAGACTATCATGAGGATTTTCAGGTTTCAAGTTTAGAGTAGTTGAAACATATTTTTCAAGAACAGTATTCACTGAAATGCATCAAAGTATAAGTGCAATCCCTGAAGAAATACTTTAACTCATGAGCTTAAATAATAACCAAATTTAATTCATTCCAGGTACATTGTCATTAAAGAAACTGCTGGCCAAAATGTTGAAATAAACATTTAGCTACTAAGTGAACAAATTAAACTCCTTTATGATTTAATTGCACCAGTGAGTATTTCTTTCTGGAATGTGTTTCTGCTTTGATACATTTCAATACACATCATGAATTATGTTGAATGATGGCATTTCAGCATGTGTGTGAGTATATATATACATATGTATTTTCAAACAGCATTTAAAATGTTATTTAAAATATATATGCATGTGTACATGTGAACATTCCAATTTCAACGTTTATGTGTATGTATACAATACAGAAAGACATATTCCCGTAAGTCCCGTGCAATGTAGTCATATTGTGGAGTATATATTTGCCAACTACTTGCAAGCATTAGCAGAAATATTCACTCTCTGCTTTCTCTCCTTTCCACTCCATATATATACATATGTGAATGTACAAATATTTGATAACGTTTATTTACCACGTGATAGACCCACAGTATTTATAGGTGGCTATTTTGATCATCATGCATATTTTGAACCACTGGAGCTATTTCGAGGAATTTTTAGTGCTTTGAAAATATACAGCATTTCACTCGTAGATGCACACAGATTCATGGCAGTGATTATAGAGAAGGAATGACTATAAAAAATACAACAAAACAGAATTCAGCCCAAATCTCTTCCTACTCTTAAATCTCAGTGTAATGCTTTTCAGTCCGTTGCTTCTTTCTCATGGAATTCTTTTACAGTGTTAATGTCAAATTTAAAACATATTCCTCTTAACCTATGGATCATCTAATGAGAAATGAGAACTTTCCCTGTGAAAGAGAAATTATTTTAAAATTCTCTGAAATTAAAAAAAAATTTTCTTTGTGGTCACACACATGTGCACCTACACACACACACACACACACAGAAATCATGAATTTTTTCTTATCTATTTATTTTTTTATTTTTTTAAAGATTTTATTTATTTATTTGACAGAGAGAGACACAGCGAGGGAGGGAACACAAGCAGGGGGAGTGGGAGAGGGAGAAGCAGGCTTCCTGTGGAGCAGGGAGCCCGATGCGGGGCTCGATCCCAGGACTCTGGGATCATGACCTGAGCCGAAGGCAGATGCTTAATGACTGAGCCACCCAGGTGCCTCTCTTATCTAATTTTAGAGCTAGTCAATTCTGGTCGTATGTTTGTTGAGCATGTTATAGATAGTGGGAAGTCTCCTCTCACCATCCCTTATTTCCATAGTTGAATATCAGTGTTCACATCCTTTACTTCTCTTGCCCATCCTGGAACATCCCCCTTCTTCTGGCACCTCAGACACCCAGAGATATTATTATAATTACTCACTTTTCCACAAAACATGTGTATGCATCCCTTTCCTATACCTTTAAGGGGGACGCATGACTATAAATAAAATACACTGCTGAAATGTGGCAGTCAGGTAGCATTTTTAATAGTATTTAACCAGAAATGAGGTGGCAGTCCTCTTTCTGCCTAATGGGAGTTTTGATTTCATTTCGGGAACTTACTGCCACAAAGCACAAAGGAACAAAATCCAGACTAGCAAGAACAGAGTCTGCCTTCTCAAGGTGGGGCACAGAATGTCTGCCTGAGCAAATAGATACGATAAACAGACTCAGAGCTGATGAGCCCCAGGGGGTGGCCCCAAAAGAGGGACATTGTCTTTAGGGCCAAATCATTCCCACAATGTCTCAGAAGAAACCTGACCTCCTTAATATACCAATGATCCACTTGGTGACATGTGAGCACTACAGAGAATAAGAAATTTCCTCTAAGTAACAACAAATGATAACAAGACCAGTGCATATTAGCGAGGGTCAAGAATAACTGGAGGTTCATACAGGATCAGCAGCAGTTGAACAGGTGGAAGCAGACATGTCCAGCCTGGAACAGGAATAAGTCTTCCAGCATTCATGCCAAAAAAG
This sequence comes from Neomonachus schauinslandi, assembly GCF_002201575.2. Classification (NCBI taxonomy): domain Eukaryota; kingdom Metazoa; phylum Chordata; class Mammalia; order Carnivora; family Phocidae; genus Neomonachus; species Neomonachus schauinslandi. The sequence continues at coordinate 109,273,688 of NC_058405.1, forward strand.
CCAGGCTAACACTTAGAGATTTTTGTATAAAACAGTGATTGAGAGAGTGGTATATATTTTTGTGGTTCATCCATGGAGTTGTTTCAATCATTTTCATCAACCATAAAGTGCTAACAACTCTGGCGGATTGATATCTGACCCTAAATGGGCCAGATTTAATGATTCCTGATCAAGTTTTGGGTCTCCAGAGTGAACAAAACTGGAAAGCATGATATTGTCAAACATCGAGTTGCACGGAGTTGCGTAGACTATCTTTCCTCTTTGTCTTTTAGCTTTGTCTTTTCTTGGTAAACTACTGCTCACTTGTAAAGGCTTGAGTGAAATGCCGCTTCCTCTATGAAGTCTTCCTTGATGGTCTACCTAAGTTAAATTGCCTTCCATCATGAACCCATAACTCTGTACACATAGTTTCCTTGTGTCTATAACATTGTTTCATAGATTTTTTTGACTTGAGATTCTTTAGGGAAGGGGCTTCATATTATTTAATTTGATATGCAGAGTCCTTAGCACAGTGCCTGAACATGGTACATAAAGGGGGAATCAATAAATGATTGTCTAGTTTAACACACAATGAGAAGCTCCCTAGATTGACTCAGTGTTATTCATTTAGTGCAGCTAATATTTGTTTCTCCACCCTTTCAAGGTTTCACTTAGAAAAGGATAAGAGAGGAGGACATAGCACATAAAAATCTAATGAGTCATCTGATAACAATTCTTGATACCTTAGAGTAAACTAACGATGTAGGAACTCCCCTTCACTTCATCATGGGTCTGAGAGAATTATACGTCTGTCCCTTGTGACCTTTTCTGTTTCTTAGTTTTTTTCATTCACAGGAGGAATTCTATAATAAATTCAGGGGTTTGGGAGGCAGATTTAACTCATACTTATCCTTTTGTAGTACACCCTTCTTGAGATTGTCAGCCAGATAGCACACACCTGGCGCCTTTTCCAGAAATTTTCCTCCACTCATCCACCCTCTTCCACATGCCTACAGTTTAGTCATGAATTAGTCCAGGGATAAACACTTCAACTAAAAAATCTCTTTTCAGAAATTTAGATTTAGAACCTCAAGTGATTGGAGCAGGTTCTCTACTGTCATTAAAATAGGCCATATGGTAAGAAACTGAGGAGAGCAGGGAAACAGAGAATTGAACATGTGTGCAGAGAAAAGAGATGAGCAAGAAATACAGAGGCCTTGACTGAATCCTTTCCCTGACACTGAGCCATGCTTCTAGCCTTGGATTTTACAAGACAGCCTAGTATCCTTATAATAAACTGTTTTTGTTTATGTTTTTGTAAAAGGTAATTAGATTTGGGTTTCTGACAGTTGACCATAGTGTCTTAACTAATTTACTTTCATGTAATGTGACGAATTGGTTGGCAAATGATAGTGTTTTTTCCCTTTACAATCTACCCTGTATTTATACCCTCATTTTTGTATGGACGCTTTTTTAATGTAGACATTCATAAGCTCCCCAAGTATCCATTCACCACTTCTCAGTACTCCTGATCTCCTGTCACATTACAGAATATTTAGACTTTGAGACCAATGTTCAGAAGCAGGTAGATCTAGCTGGCACGTTCCATCAGGTGACAGCGTTATTTCAGCGTTAAAGGGAGGGAGATACATGCATACATATGTACGTGCATACATATGTACATACATACATATGTACGTGTGTGCATGTATTATCCTCCTTATTTAGGCTAAGAGAAATGGCAGTTAGGATGACTAGTAATGTCCTCACTATGGCATACACCATAGAAGTGTTAGTTCAGGGAGCAGGAGGTGTTATTTAGGCTTAAGGGAGCTATAGAAGTACCTGAAGATGGAGGTAGGAAGAAAAATGAAGCCAGTGAGGTAGTGTGGACATGATAAGGAAAGTGGAATATGACAGGGATGGAGCAGAAGGTCAAAATCACACACAGGACAAGTTGAGTAGAAGCTGACACATGTGTGCTAGAGAAGAGTAGCCCTTGGACTAAAGCAGGGATTTTATTGAGTGTTTTACCTGCCACTGTGGGATGTGTAGGATTGAAAGTGTCTTTGTATTTTCTGTTACAAGTAAATAATTATGATCATTTGTCAGCTACCTTTTAGTGATTTAATTTATTTGCTTAATATCATTTTAATTGAATATCTGTTGTATACTGGGCCCTGCTTTGCACTGTTGTGGAAGCAGGCACTCTCCTCACTCCTGTGGGGCTCACAGTTTAGTAAGGGTGACAATAAACAAGTACTTCAGCAAATAAATCTATGATCACCTATTATGATGGTTGCTATGAGACCCTTTCTTGAATCTTCTGTGTCATAGTGCCATCCACCATTTCCTTTTGGAGTCAATACTTTTAGGCCAGAGATCAAATGTTTTATTTGTAAACAAAGTCAGATGTCAGTTCATAAAATTCAAAGAACAACTTCTAAAATAAGGCACATCATTTTTCCTAACTAGTAAACAAAGTAAGTATCCACGCATTCTCTGCTTTTGAATGATCAAGGTTGCAGAGAAGTGATGACATGTGAGCACATGGGATTGACCCGGCCTGGCTAACAGGGAAAGGGCCAGGGACTTGGCAGTCCATCTCCTAGATGTTTAAGCATGTCAGTGATGTCAGAAGAAAAGGATATTGTGCCCATCAGGACTGGCCATTGTAAGAATCCCATATTAGAATGTCATAGAATGCATTAATATAAAGTCCTATCATTCAATAGTCTTAAAAAAGGATTAATGGGTCTGAGGCATGATTTTCTTCTGATGACGTTAGGGATTTCAGAAAGCAGGCAAGGATAATGGGTGCCCACTTATTCCATTACCTCAGGCTCCCCTTCACCTTTGGCAATAGTTTTATGTTGTGTCAGTCTACATGCAACCTGGGTTTGTCCAGAAATCTTTAATTTGGTATGAGTTATGTGGTCCTGCATCACTTTGTCTATGCCTACTAATTACTACCTCAGAAGCACTTTTTCAGTCCTTCCTAATTATTTCTAAATCAGAAATTGAATACCATGACACAGGCTTTCATTTATCATATGCATAGCCCCACTGTGTGTTCAGCCTAAACAGAGACTAATTTCCCACAATTATCTAGCCATTCAACCAGTCAGGAAACGTGTATTGATTGCCGAGTAGGGGACAGCAACCAATGGCCCATGGGCCAAATCTGGCCTGCTGGCTGTTTTTATAGGGCCCATAAGCCAAAAATATCTTTACATTTTAAAATGAAGAAAATCAAAAGAAGAATATTAGTTTGTGTCACATAAAAATTATACGAAACTCCAAGTTCAGTGTCCATGAATAAAGCTTTATTGGAACACAGCCACACCCATTTACTTACATATTGTCTATCACTGGTTTTCCCTTACCATAGCAGTGTTGAGTAGTTGCCACGGATATTGTACAACTCCAAAGGCCTAAAATAGTTATTATCTGGTCCATTATAGAAAAAAAAATTTGTCAACCTTGGCTTGGAGTGCACCCAGAACAATATGCTCCCATCTGGAGATGCAGAGACAAACATGAGAAGCCATGTACCTCAGAGGTTCACAGGTTAGTGCTCTGATAGGAGGGAGCCCAGAGAGCTGGGAGGAACCAAAGAGGCACCTATAACCCCAACCAGAAGAGTCGCTGGAAGCTTGCAGGACCAGAGGACATCTCGCAAAGGTGTGCAATGCATCGAGACCCATTTGGTAATGAATTTGTGGCTTTCCAAGAAGAAAGTCCTTATAGCTTCCCTGCCAGTACTTTGGGTCATGTTTTGGTAGAGTTCTGATGCAGTCATGGATTAGTGAGTTAATAGATGGCTATTACACATGGGTTGAACATGCTTTTGTTCCCACTGGGCCACTGTTTAAAACGCTTTAATATTGATATTCATAGAAATTAGCAGCAATGTAAGGCTTGTTCTGATGCAATTCAATCCACATTGGGTGGTTCATTTTGAATAAAAATTGAACCAAAACAATAATGATAATAATGAGAAGGATGTCAATGGTACCGGTCACACCAGCCCTAGTGGCATTAATACGTAACTGGGACAGCCAACATAAAAAGACTTTCAGAGGGCGCCTGGGTGGCTCAGTTGGTTAAGCAACTGCCTTCGGCTCAGGTCATGATCCTGGAGTCCCGGGATCGAGTCCCGCGTCGGGCTCCCTGCTCAGCAGGGAGTCTGCTTCTCCCTCTGACCCTCCCCCCTCTCATGTGCTCTCTCTGTCTCTCTCTCTCTCTCATTCTCTCTGTCTCAAATAAATAAATAAAATCTTTAAAAAAAAAAAAGGCTTTCAGAACACTCAGGGTCCTGTTTATGTCTATGGTTACGTCTAACCATAGAGCAGTGGTTAGGAAAGTGACCTTTGGAGTCACACAGACCTGGATTCTAGTTTCTACTTGTTCACTGCTTGTCCTTACTTGTTCATCTACCATACTAAATCACTCTCTGGCACAGAATTCCTTCATCTGTAAAGAGAGTGGTTATCTCTGTTTCACAGGATTGTTGGGTTGCAGGCCATGTAAGGTGGTTAGGTTAGCACAGTGCCTGACAGATAGTAACACCTAGTATATGTTAGCTATTGTTATCAATAAATATTGCCAATATAAAACAAAAGTCAAAGATGTAAATAGAATATAAAGAATACTTGTCTATCCTAATCTCCAGTTACCCAAAAAAGGACTTCCTGCATAAAGTACACTGATCTGCAGTTTTCCTAAACATCTGGCTAATCATAGGAAACATTTAGACATTTTTTTAAATACAGATCTTTATCTTTCTTCTGATTTTCTGAAAACCTTGGCTGTAGCTCTGGGAATTTGCACTGAATACAACAAACAGACAGACAGACACCTCCCCAGGTGTGAAAACCACTAACATCCTCAGAGAAGCTAGGTTGTAAAATCTTTCAAAAATATGTATAAAACTGCTGTCCTTCAGAGCAAAACATAATTTTGAAAAATGTGGGAAATGTATAATCTGAGCCGAATAAGTCAAATTATTTATGGTAAGCCAACATTTCAGAAAATAGAAAGTTTTGTGGTTCATATATGTAATTTATATAAGGCAAGCCTCCCACTGTATATTCTATATCATTTTTCTTCTGATTGAAACCAGAATTAGCCATTCGATACATTATAGTTTGGTTTCTTTTCAATTAAAAATGATCTTTTCTTTTTACTTTTCTCACAAGTGTTATGTTTTCTCTTCATCCAAGCCTTGCCTTTTATTCTACTTTAGACACAAGCCCCCACGTTTCATAGACATGAGCTGAGAACAGTCTTATTGAGAAGAGAGAAACATTTAGAATAATAGGAGTTGTTACACGCACAGTAACAAATGAAATACATCTTTTGTAAATAACTCCCACCAGAAATCTTATATTTCCAGGCATCTATGCATATACCTTCATATAACAACTTTTGCGTTCGTAAAACATTCATTGAAGGCAGCTCTGCAGTTTTATAGAAAAACAACGTGCCAGGGATGCAAGAATCTTGCCAGTTCTGTGAAAAATGACACCAATTAAAGCTTAAATTGCTTGTTTTCTCATAAGGTACATATTTTCATAACTTTGAAATCAAATAATTGCTGCTTTTATATTAAATACAATAAAACAAAAAGGATGCTAGTTTAGAGGAACTGCTACAAGCATTTTAATATAATTTTCCCACCATTTAAAGTCACAAAATATGGAAAACAAGTCAAGTATGCAAAGTTCCAAGGAGATAGAGAAACTCCTTCAGATTATTACATCATTTGTCTTTTGTGTCAGGAAATGTGTATATGATTTCATTGTTTGATTAAATGCCAAAAAAAGGCACATTGCTCTTATCTAACTGATTACAGATTTTATTCATATGAAAAAGTATTTGTTAATGCTTTACCATTAGATTTTTTTTTTCTTAAGTTCTAAACATGTATTTCCAAAAAAAATAATCCTCTAACTTCCCAGGCTTTATTTCTTTATTTTACATTAACAATACATGGTACTCAAATTTCCCAAAGTAAAAGCCAGTCCCTAATGATTTCATATCTGCAAACCAGGCAAACAGTTCCTTTCTGACTGGGCAGAGTGAGTGTGTGTGTGTGCAAGTTCTCAACTATATCAGATCAATTTTCAAAAACATTAGGGAAAACACTTTTAACATGTTGAGATATCTAAAATAAAGGTTTTGGATATGCGTCTCTGGGGCATTACAAATCAGAGAGGAAAATGCCATTTAGAATCCAATTCAAGTATTAATTATATTTCGTTTAAATACCTTTATATAATAATTCATTAATGTATATGTAAGGCTGCAATTAAGCAGTTGAGGTCTAATTTTCTTAACATAAAGCACCGATTAATAAATTTGTGATATTTATTAGAAACTTGTAAAAGTGCTGTCACAGTGATGCTCACATTTTATCTGGGGGTGCCTGAGTGACAGCTATGGTTTCGAAGAGAGATACCATGTGCTTTTCATGGTATAAACTAGCTGTCTGCATTAATAATAAGCTTGTGTTGAAGCCAATTTGAGGCTACATCGAGGGATTTCAAGGTCATTTGCCAATGGCCTGGCCTCCATTAACTTCTTCAGTAAAAGTCCCAATGATCCTTATTTTGGCCTTGAGTGTGGGTTATCAAAATCATCCCTCTTAATATTTCCACATAAATAGCTTGTTTCCTTAAATAGTCATTATATTCAGTGGGGACAGTTTCTGAAAGCTTCTCAGTTCAATAGAAAAATGCATTTGGAAAAGTCTGTTATTTTAAAATATATCTATATTTGGAAAAAGAAGACTTTAAGAATGCTTTGAATATTTAATTAGAAGACATTAAAGACAGCTAAATGTTCCCCTTGTCATGGGGAGCATGAAGTGATATAAAACAGTGAGATTTCCAAAATATTGGAACTGTCAGTTTGCTAAAAGACAAGTAAGAAAGTAGGGTAAATAATTATGCTATGTTCACATACATATGTTGATTTTTAAAAAGAAGTCTTTTAATTGCTTACCATATTAAATTTAAAAAATTGATATTAACATCTTGAGCTTCTTCCTTTACCGTGCTCTTTTGGAAAAGTCCCTCCCCCACAGTTGTTATTTACATTAAAATCTGTAAACAATGAAGCACTTTAACAAAGAGGGCTTGGAAGGGATTGGTGAGAAGGACTAAAGAGAAATAGATCTTATTTATTGTGTTATTTAAACCTGAGTTACATTACACCATCTTACATTTAAGAGGCAGCCTGCTAATGCAAGCAAGGGTGTCTCCTGCAACGAGACAAAGATTAATGCCATGTGTACTGATGATGCTCCACCACAATTCAGAATTCTGTGGCGCCATGACGCCCCTGTTTTATATGGTGGTTTGCCAAGAGAAAATTACTTAAACCAATTGTGAATGCATTCCTTTTTTACTTTTTATACAACCACATTTATGTAAGTAAATAGTATAATGAATATTTTTGAAATGATCCATCATTTTGAATTCACCTAGTTTGTATAAAATGCAATGTACAGTTTTTTCTCTTGCAAGAAAGACTTTCACATGGGAATGTTCAATTTTTCCCCCTATGAAAAAGATTTCTCATAGACAACCAAACACAACTGGAATAGATTCTTTTAAACATATTGTAATGTGAGAATTTTCTTCAGCTGGAGGGTGTTTTATTCTTTAAATTGAAAGCCGTTGTTCCTCAGAACTAGTATGACAATGTAATGCATGATGTGCTAGTCACTCTTTATATGCAGAAATTGATATGCTTAAAATACATATTAAATATTGAGATGCTGTGTGATATATGAAACTCCTTCAGTGTTTTAAGTTTGTGTGCTTGATAACGGAGTTACCTGTTGCAGATTCATGTGGGGCTTGCAAATTGCTTAGGGGACTCCACATTAAGGATTATCTCTGTCTTCTAGATTCAGCCTAACTGGTTGGCTAAAGATGACGAATTTAGTAACCAATAATTTGGGGGCAGTAATACGTATCATAAAACCATCACTTCTCACATCTAACAATTAGCCCAATTTATTCATGAACAGCACCAAAAGACAGTGAATGTTGAAACTAAAACTTATTTCATTTCTCCTTAGAGAGCAGTTCCTTCCAAAACAGAACTGAGATCATTTATAGAAGGTTTTGGTAAAACAGTTTTCTGGATTTGTTATTATATTTTTTCCAAGGGGTGCTTTAGTGTTATCATCCAATGGAATTGTACATATGTATGCAAACACACACATTTCTTAAGTAAGGGTTTTGCTTATTATTATTTTTAATAAAACTCAATATTTCAACACTTGGAAAAAGAATTTAATTTCTGATCGTTTTTATCCCTGACCTGAAAAACACTGTGTTTTACACATCCCCTTTTCTCTTAAATGAGTCTGCTTATGACACTTATTACTCAGGTTTTTTATCTATAGAATGAATAATAGTATCTAATTTATAGGATGTTTTAAGAATTAAGTAAGACCTTTTGTATAAAGGACCTTGCATATGGCTTGACACATAATAAGTTCTCCGTGAAGTTTGTTCTTTTCCCCCATGTGCTTCCCCTCATCACTCACCCTCTGTTCTAGATATGTGAATGAGGGCTGGATGACTTCATATTGTCATTTTGAGCCAAACAGATCATGTGATTCCTCTCATGGGACGTGGCCAAACTGCTTGGTATCTGAGGCCCCTTATGTTCACCATTTTGTCATAGAGGGAGACTAAAATTCGTTAACTCACTGAATAAATATTTAAAGGGTGCCACTCTTCCAGATGCTGAAGACCCAGTGATGTGCATATAAACACCATTCAGGGTTTTTATTCTTCTGTTTCTTAATGTTTAATCAATTTCCCCTTCCACCCTCATTAAATTTCTTTTGACTTACTTTAACACTGTTTCTTGCTTTCACCTTAATCAGAGATTGCACTGGTGCGTGTGGGTTCACATGAGAATCCAACACTATGGAAAAGGGTTTTGGAGCATGCAGGATGTTTAATTTTCAGTGCTGGGTGTTATTAACCCATCAGTGTAAATCTCAGACTTTTGTCTTCTAAGAATTTATATTTGGGGACATAAGTGAAAGATGTACAAAGTTCTAAATGCCATGCTGAAATAGCAACTGACAATGCTTCATAAGTGTGTTGTTTGCTGTACAGTTTCAATCGTATTTTATTTCCTCCAGAAATGGTATGGCTTATACCTCTTGGAAATTGAAGTTGGTATTCTGTAGAACTACTTTGTGTAAGGCTAAAAACTCAGTTCTCACGAAGGGTCAAGCGTATGTGAGAAATCAATTAATACAAATCAAGAGCAAGAACAAATGTTTAGCTTGTACTATCTCCCATGAGCTCAACACAGGGGATTTAGACATATGAATCCTTTGTTTTCACTCAGTTTGAAAACTTGGTGACTCCTTACAGAGTTAATCCTAATGTTTCCCATTCTGTAGGTATTTATTTATGTTACTGTGACTGGGCTAGAGTTTTTATTGCATGGTGACTTTCTTATTTTTCTTGGTATCTCTCATCTTCTAGCAAAATGGCTGGTACTTGTTGGTAAAGGAAGTTGAATCAGTGAATGGAGGGAAAAAGCTTAAGTGTCCTGGAATTCAGAGTAAAACAGGATGGACTGAGACTAGACCTCAAGGCTGTTGAATGCCAGTCCTTTGCCGTGGTCATTAACTGTGCATGTATTATTTATCTTCATCAATCTAGCATTGCAGAATGAGGTTTTCATTGATCAAGTAATAATATTTGTGACCACGCAAGATTCTTTTAGAAGTTCCAGAGGAGTCATACTGATAGGAAGGTCTCAGCCATTCCCAACCAGATCTCCTAAATGCAACACAGTTTATTGGGTGTGAGAGACTTTTGAGTGAGCTCATAATCGATGTGCACTCCCTCTGTCCATCATGTACAGTAAACACCCCAGAGCGGTCAGAAGTGGCATGGACACTCAGAACATGCATCCCGCCTCTCTTAGCTCTAACGCTGTGCTTTGTTCTCAGTGTTTGTCTTTCTCTCTCAGCTGCCTGGCTGCAATTTATTTGGCAAAATTTGTACCAAAAACGGTATGCAGAGTTGATTTAGAACAAGGATTTTTCTATAACTGAAATCTGCATATGGAAGCATGTTTGCTTTCAAAGTCTTTGAAACATTTACATTTTATTCATTGTAATGTACACTGTAGCAGTTTAGAATATATGACTGTTTGGAGAATAGTCTTTAGAAGTTTCACGATTGTGCCATGTATTTTGTAAACACGAATTTCCCAAGATTTGCAAGAAGGTCATGGATTTGATCTATGACCCTGATGTCATGATAAGTTTGGCAACTTTTCCATGCCCATTCCTTGGATCTCTCCCTTTGCTCATGTATAACCGCTTTAGGGTTGCCTCATCAACTGTGCACAGCTCTGCCTCTTTCCTGTGAGAGTAAACATTTCGTCAAATAAAAACAGTTTTATGACTAGGGTTTCCTTGGACAGAGTTAAAATAAAAGCTTTCCCCTTATGTAATTAAGGCAGAGACAACTGTAGACATGTTCTAAATCCTTAAAATGCTCAATCCTTCTACAGTCCCCATGTGCACCCTTGGAGCCAAAGTCATTTTAATTATATATTCTAGGTGGAAGGCAAAAGACCAAATCCCTCCTCATGTGGACTTCAAAGTCTTTCAAATCTCATCCACATCTTTTTGGATTTTCTTTCATTTAATATTAAGTGTTCTATCATGATCCTTAAACTTTCTATTGATGTACCAATTTTTATTTAAAGAAATAGAAATTGGCCGAATGAGCCAATGATTGAGACTATTTCTCCCCAGTGCCCAAGTCCCTCCCTGGGAGTGAAACACTTCATGTTAATAACAATTTATTGCTCCTTGCCTGAGTCAAAGGATATTTCTAGGGAGCCTAAAAGACCTAGATTTTAGTGCAACCATGTAGTATCCTCAACAGTTCTTGTATATACAATCCAATTAACATAGTATCCAAGGCAGCCTATAGAAATTAGCTATCAAAAATGGGTTATGAATAATCACAAAAGTATATGTGTGGATGTGTGTATTTGTGTGGATGAAGAGAAAGAGGGAATAGGGAGTTATTGATAAGTGGTTGTATGTAATTATTGAGAGCCTACTATATCCCAGACAGTTGTGGGCATGAGAGGTGTGATAACACAGCCATGATCCCTAATCTCTTGGAGCCTGTGGAATAGAGGTGGGCAAGAGACAATAAACTAAATAAAGATATGTTCAGATTCTGATAAATGTTAGAAGGAAATGAAATAGAACAATGACAAAGAAATCAAGGGACTTCTTTTATACAGAAAAAGACTCTCTGAAATTACGAGATGGAACCAACCTTGTGAAGAGAAATGGAAAAAGCTCTTCGGAGGAGAAAACACTAAGCACCAAGACTTGAGGGGTGGGAATCTATTAGAGATAGTCATTTGGGAAGGGGTTATGCAGAAACTTCTTTTTTTTGTTATTGTAGTTGCTGCTGCTTTAATCTGGCTCAGCTACATCCTTGACCTTCCCTGGCTCTACAACTTCTCAGAGTCCTGGCAGAGAAAAGATGGTTCATTCAAACCAATTCATTTAGGAGGATTTAGTAAGGGGATTGTTTACAAACCTGTTGGGCAGTCTTTAGAGAAACAAACAAGGATTGATATAGTACCTAGTCACTAGGAAGAAAAGGGAACCTTTAAAACTAGGCTTCTAGAAAGAGAGGTTACAGAGCTCAGCGAAGGTACTTGAGTGAAGAGCGCTGCCTGCTGGAGCTGTGGTCTGCAGTAAAGGAACACAGTCTATCCTCAGTGATCTGGAAGGTGGGGTAGAGGAATAAATGCCTTAGCTTCACTCTCCTCTAGTCCTTAGATAAACTCTGCTGGTAAGCCAGAAGCTGGAGGGCAAAGGTAATTTGTTGATGCCATCCACACTGGTCACTTCCGAAGGTACAGGCAGGATTGAAAAGGGGGAGGGTAGGAATAGGAGAGCTAAGAAGACAGAGCCAGTAAAGCTCTCTTCCCAATTTATTCCACAGTGCCAGGCCTGATCCAGTTGAGGGTCTTCCAGAGTGTAGAGTCTGAGGGGGGCATCATAGGAACTCACCGTACGTTTGGATGACTCTGACATTGGTAGACCACATGATAACCTAGTGGTCAAGAAGTGTCCGTGTTTTCCCCTAAATGACTGTGTTGCTGGGTGACTTAAGTGAAGAATTATGCCTCATGAGCAGAATAGGCAGCCTCTTTTAGGGTCACTGTCTACCAGGAACTAAATGTCCCTCTAATCTTTATGTTTCTAACTTGGGGAATGAAGGCTTTAGAAGCTGAAAACCATAGGTTAGTGAAGTATTATAACCTTTTTCTTATTCATTTCTTATTTGAAATAGGCTTGAAGTTTTGGGAAAACAAACTGGCATTATTTTCTTCTCCAACTCCTTTTTTTATTATTACTTATTTTTTTTAAAGAGAGAGAGTATGAGTATGGGGGGGGAGGGGCAGAGGGAGGGGGAGAGAGAGTCCCAAGCAGACTTCACACCCAGCGTGGTGCCTGATGTGGGGCTGGATCCCACAACCCTGAGATCATGACCCAAGCTGGAGCCAAGAATCAGATGCCTAACCCACTGTGCCACTCCAGTGTCCCACCAATTCCATATTTTTAAAAAAAGATTTATTTATTTATTTTGGTGGGGGAGTGGGAGAGGGAGAAAGAGAGAATCTCAAGCAGACTCCCTGCTGAGCTTGGAGCCTGATGTGAGGCTCTATCTCATGACCCTGAGATCATGACCCACGCTGAAATCAAGAGTCAGAGGCTTAACTGACTGAGACACCCAGGCGCCCCACCAAATTCGTTTTTGTTTTGAGGCTCACAGGTAACTGCATTCACATATGGATGCTCTGATAACTATTCAACATTAAACATGCAAAGAAAGAATATATAAGTTTGTGAGGGCTGCCATAACAACCTACCACACACTGGGCGGCTTCAACAACGGAAATTTATTTTGGTTCTGGAGGCTGGGAGCCCAAGATCAAGTTGTTGGCAAGGTGCTGATATGGTTTCTCTCCCTGGCTTGTAGATAGCACCTTCTCACTATATCCCCACATGTGCTGAGATAAAGAAGTCGCTGGTGTCTTCCTCTTCTTATGACCCCAGTTCTATTAGATTGGGGCTTCCTCCTTGTGACCTCAGTTAAGCTTAATTATCTCCCTAAAGACCTTTCTTCAAATGTAGTCACATTGGGGGTTAGGGCTTCAACATATAAATTTGCAGGGTGCCAAAATTCAGTTCATGCAAGGCTATGGGACACCTGTTGAAAGAAGATTTCAGATTGTCTGGCATCTGAGAGGAAAAGTGGTTTGAGCCATCCTACCACCATATTTGCTGAAAGCCAGAGGCAGGGAAAGGAGGTAAGACCCGAGAAAAAGAATCCTCTCTGTACCAACACTTCCCCTGTACTGTTGTCCTGGAGTGATGGTTCCTAATTCATGAGCTGATCACTGAACAGCAGTGGTCCTTCCTTCACCCCCTTCCTCTCCTCACGCTCCACACTCTAAGTCTTAAAAAGTTACCATTTAACCTTTTGGTTTGCTGAAAATAATGGGGCATGGAAAACAGTCACACTATGCAACTTTCTCATATCTGGCTGTGCTCACTTAGCCAATCGCCTTCAGCCTAAGCAAGCTACCACTAAGTCCTGATGATTTTAGTGCACTGGGGAAGTTTTAAAAAACCAAACCACTCACTACAAAAAAGACTGGAGTCAATTTGTGTCAGCAAGAAATATGAATGCCTGTCAAGAATAGGTTCCTAATAGTGCCGTGACATGATTATATAGTTAACAGCTCAAGGCCCTGTTTCTGGGGGGATGTCAAATGGTATTATACCTGGCTCAACATGGTTCCTGTGTTCTGGTATGAGTAGGCACTCATTTTCAGTTTGTATTGCAAGTAGGATGCAAATCATTCTACCAAAAGATGGTTAAGGTCCCTCTTTCATCACACTGGTCAGAGAACAGTAGTCTCCTGGAGAGAACATAATAGTCTGGTGTGCTGGAAAATGACTAACGGTGGCTTTCTTGAGGTGGAGGAGAGTTAGCTAATTCCATGGTGTAAATATTCCTGCCATAGCCAATTTCAAGCTACTACCATGATCTCCCTGGTTTCAGGGCTGGGAAGAGATGTACATAATCAGCTCTGGCAAGTGGTGCAAGCCAACTCCAGATACCACCAGCAGTAGGTGGAACCAAGAGGCAAAATGCTCAGGTCAGGGCTACATCTAATCATTCTAGGTGGAAACTTAGCCATGAACAACCTGTGGAGCATATTCAGAAAAGCTTAATCTCATGTAGAATTTTGCTGATGACCATTCAGTTAATACACTTGATGAAAGCCATCTTTGGGTAAATAAACATGGAAAAATTTTCTAAAGTTAGTAATGTAGACCAAAAAGAAAGGCACAATCTGTGTGATGTGAAAGCTGAGAAACAGTGAAAAGGATTCAGACTAGTTTGGCCAAAAAATTTTCCTTCCTTCCTTCCTTCCTTCCTTCCTTCCTTCCTTCCTTCGATTTAAGATTTATTTATTATATATATATGTATGTTTTTGTATATATTATTTATATATATTATTTATTATATATTATATATTTATTTATATATGTGTATATATATTTTTTATATATATGTGTATATATGTGTGTGTTTTTTTTTGATTTTCAAAACTTTTTATATCTCCAAATTGCAGATAAGGGAATATACGCTGTAATCGCTTGTGAAGAAAATAGCTAGATATTTCTAAGGCTGATGTATCTCAAAATAAAAATGAGATGGTGTGTATATGAATGCACCCAGCAACTCTAAAGCATGATGCAAACACAGTTTTCTATTACCAATTACTAAAAAAGTAAAGCCTGTTCATATTTAATATTTTAAGGAGAGAAATAACATCAAGTAGATGTTTTTGGAGTATCAATATATAATTAAAAAAATACAAAATGCAAGAACCTTCCATCTCCAAGGCTCAAAGAACAGTTATCCAGCTGTAGTCTACTTTCCTGAATTTTCTTAGTTCTTTTTCTTCAGATTTTGACAACTGTATATATACATATATATGAGAGAGAGAAAGAAAGAGAGAGAGAGAGCATGAACAGGGGTAGGGGCAGAGGGAGAGAGAGAGAATCACAAGCAGACGCCTGCTGAATGCAGAGTCCTAGCACCCTGAGATCATGACCTGAGCTGAAATTAAGAGTTGGATGCTTAACCAACTGAGCCACCCAGGCTCCCCACAAAAAAAATATTTTTCTTTTTTAAAGATTTTATTCATTTATTTGACAGAGACACAGCGAGAGAGAGGGAACACAAGCAGGGGGAGTGCGAGAGGAAGAAGCAGGCTTTCTGCTGAGCAGAGAGCCCGATGTGGGGCTCGATCCCAGGACCCTGGGATCATGACCCGAGCCGAAGGCAGATGCTTAATGACTGAGCCACCCAGGCACCCCCAAAAATATTTTTCTTGATCACAAAACATTTTCTTCTTCTATATTCTTTCTTTACAGGGGAGGAGAAGGGAAAATTTTTATTTTTTGATTTTTAATTTGTTTTGTTCTTGAGAACAGACAATGGGATCACAATATACTATCTGTCCTTTATAGTATGTAATTATTTCTAACAACCTATATTCCTTTTTCATCATTAATCATTTTCATCACTAATCATTCTCAGGAAATCATGTTATTTTCTAAAATTAAAGAGTCCCTCTGGGTATTTGTACATAGGGCTTCTTGGATTAAATTGGCCCTGCCTGCCTATAAGAGTTAAAATTCTAAAGCAAAACCAAAGCCACTCCCCCTTCCCAGCATCCTTATTTAAAAATAATTTTTTCTTGTCAGAAATATAAGTCACACATTGTATCTAAAAGTTCTATTCTCTGTGTTATAAAAACCCAGAGGGAAGAAGAGGCCATCATTTTCTGTTTTGCCATTAACATGTCCCTTTGGATTCCATCGATAGGAAGGCTTGGATACAAGGGTGGTAGTTCAGAATGAGAAGAGATGCTGCTTTCTTTGCTTCTTCTGGAGCTCAGGTGTCCTTGCCAAGACTCTGCTGTGTGCTCTGCTGTGTGGACTGGCTTCAGGGATGGGCATCATGAATTTGCCTCTGCCACAATTCCTCATGACACCTGCTATTGCTTCTATCCATTGACCTCAGGCAAATGACAGTATACCATTTGGAACAATGATTTTTCTACACATTCTTCCAATTTAGTTTTAAATAGTAAGGCACAAATCAATAAAGTGGAGTTTCATAGACGGTAATAAACTTGTTCTAACTTGTACCCTATAAATTCCAAGACTGCTAGGATGCTGTATAGAGTATCTCCATATGCTTGATTACTCAGAATTTCTTATATTAAAATAGATATACATCTGCAGTGCTTAAATATATAACATATTAAGTAACAATGAACATTTATATAGTTTTTACAGATTAGAGTATTTTCAGAGAAGATTATTTGATCCAAGCAGTAACTTGGTGATTTTGACAGGAATTATTTTATTAATTCCATTTGTTAATTAGAAAATTAAATTTCAGAAAGATTAAGTAATTTTTCCAAGGTCATATGGTTGGTAAGAAAGAGAATAGAAACTTAAGCCTATATCTTCTGACTCTAAACCACTATCATCCATGTTCTTTTAAAAATACACAAGGGCATAACATACTTAACTTGAGAGATCACTCAGAATTTTTTCTGCATTTCAACTTTAAAATCTTATTCCCTGTGTTTATAGTCCTTTGACATTCCAATATATATCTTCCTGCTTGAAAAAAAAAGATTACTCATTGTTTTCTCAAAAATGTCTGCCTAGGGTTTGACATCAGTTGACATTATGTAAGAAAAAAATTCTCCCTAAGGTTTTTGAATTGTACAGAAACTTTAGGAAAATATTGAAATGTATATCTGCTTCATAGATAGAAATCTCCATTTCAAGGTTGTAAAAGAAACCACCTAGGATGTATTTTTAGTGCTTTATTCCTCCCTCTCTCCCTCCCTTCTTTCTTTTCTCCTTCTCTTCCTCCTCCTCCTTCTTCTTTTGATGAATATTGATGCATTTTGAATTTACCTGGTATTTGGAGTGTATGAAGTATAGATCCAGTATGGTGTTTTGATGACTCTCCAGGTGTCCCAGCAGCCTTTATGGAATAGTTCACCTTTATCCACTGATTTGAGATGCCCTCTTTATCAGTAGCTACATTTCTGTATGTATTAGGTCTATTTTTGGTTTATTATAATATTTTACTACTCTGTTAGTATTCATGTGATACTAACATACTTTTTTCATCATCAAGAATTTAGAATATATTTTTAATATTGTAGAGCTAATTTATCTTTATTGATTTTCTGTATCAAAGGTTTCCTGGATATTCTTTTGTATTTATTTTTCCATATGAATATTACAGTTATCTTGTCTATTTCTTTTTTTTTTATTATGTTATGTTAATCGCCATACATTACATCATTAGTTTTTGATGTAGTGTTCCATGATTCATTGCTTGCGTATAATCCCCAGTGCTCCTATCTTGTCTATTTCTTAAAACAAGAAAAAACAAGATAGAACAAACCAACCAGCCAAACAAAAACAAACACAAAAACACCCAGTTGTTATTTGGGGGGGAGGGCTATACATCAAAGAAATAAGTTAACTTAAGGCAAATTGGTGTCTTTATGATGTTGGGTCTTCAGTCCAAGGAAATGGTATGTCTTTCCATTAGCTCAAGTCTTCTTTTCTTTGTCATTCAGTAGCATTTACAAGATTTCTTCATGTGAGTCTTACAAATTATTTTTTTGGTTATGTCTAGGTATGTCTTTAACTTTCATTTTCATTCTCTTTTTTATTTTGTTGGTCAGTACTTTTCATACAATGCTAATTATAGTGGTGATATTGGGCATTCTTGTTTTATGCCCATATCTAGTGTATTCACTAGAATGCATAAGTATGATGCTAGATTGGGAGAAGAAATAGATATATTCTTATCATGTTAAAGTATGCTTTTATTCCTATTTTATTTTAGAAGCCAAAAACAAATTAATAGATTTGACACATAACAATATTTGAATTTGTGCATGGCCAAAACCAATATATAAATGTCAAAAGATAAAACTCTGGGAAAAGTACTCACAACTCACACTGTGGGAAAAGGGCAAATGCCATAAACATATTCTAGATCTTAAAAGTTCTTATCACAAGAAAAAAAATGTAACTATATGCAATCCTTGATGTTATTGTGGTGATCATTTCCCAATATATACATTCATTGAATGATGTTGTACACCTGCAGCTACTATAATGTTGTATGTCAATTATATCTCAATTAAAAATATTCTAGAAATCGATTAAAAAATACCAACAACTTATATGTGGGCAAAGGTTGTGAAAATGGAACACACCTTTGGCTCTTATATATATGAAAAGATGCTCAATAACACCCACAATAAGAGAGAAACTAAACCGTGTCAAGGGCCACAGTGTTTCACTTACAAATTGGCAAAAATCTAAAAGTTTGTTGGCGAGGCTTCAGGAAGGTGAAAGTGATGGTGCTATAGAATGCTATTTAGCTGTATCCATGAAAATTTTAAGTGTAAACACCTAATTCATCAATTTCACTTCGGGTAATATTTTCTACATATGTATTTGCATATATGCAAAATGATGTAGGCAGCAGATTATTCATTGCTATATTACTTGTAATAGTAAAAGATTGGAAACAAATGTCTATATAAGGCTATATAAGGCTAAATAACTAAACTAAATTAATTAAATTAATTATGGTACACCTATACAATAGAATACTACACAACTCTAAAAAGAACTGAGAAAACTTCTGCACTTACATGGAATATAGCAAGGTTCACAGCCATGTGCTTAGTGTGCTGTGTTTTGCTTATAAGGGGGAGAAATGAGAACACGTGTCTATTTCTGCTTAGATGTTCATAACAAAGCTCTAAAGAAATAACCAGAAATTAATGACAGTGATTACCTTTGTGGGCAGTGGTGTGCAACTAAACAGAGGAGGCGAGCTGAGAACGGAAGTTTCACTGTATACTTTTCAAATTTACTTTTCAAATTATTGACCCATCTGACTATATTCTCTATTTAAAATTATGTTTAAAAAGGCATCTATTTTGCTGAGTTTATTTCTGAAAATGCAGATTCAGTAATAGTTTAGGTTTCTTACCTGGGTGTATTGTAGGGTTTTTTGGCTACATCAAAGCTGAGACAAACATAAAGGAAATAATCTAGGGATTATGCTTGAATTTCTTCAGAAGAGGGCAAATAAAGGAAGACCTAGCATAAGATGTCATGGGAAATTACTGAAACTAGAGTTTGGGATTTTCTATTTTTAAGATTTTCTGAAAGAAGTCCAACCAAACTTAGATTATTTTCTCCTGTCGATTTTAATTTAATGTAAAATAATGTGTTGGGGTTTTTTTGCATCTGGGAATTTTAATAAATTCATAAATAAAACTCAAAGTTTTTGTTTTGTTTTGAATAACCTTACCTGTCTTAAGAGAATGTGCAGAAAGTAGTCAAGATGCTTTCGATGGGATTCTGGTTGTGTTCTCTAAGGTGAAGTTCCTGTAGAAGCAGGGGAAATCCTCAGTTCTCCCATTCCCACTTCATCCATGGAATTCCTCTGAGAGTGCCAGTCCGTGGCAAGAGAATGCCTCCAAAGGACACAGAGCCTGAGGGAGGACCATGGGTTCAACAGCAGTTCTGGGGCTTGTTCCGATGTGCTAATCCTGTGACTGCTTCTTGGCTTTGCCCATAGCCTTGGCTCTGACTCTTGGCTTGGAACTTGGGCCTTGGCTTGGTTAACTCTGTGACTTCTGGTTCTGAACACTGGCTGTGACCCCAGAATAAATAGTTGCAGCAACCTCATTAGAACTCCTGCTCTGTGGTTCTATCCTGGTTTCCTGGCCCTAGGCTGCTTCTGACAATGCCAGCTCATAGACTTGAGACTTTGTCCAGAGCTTTATGGGAAAGAACTTCAGTAAACTGTGAAAGTCTATACAAATATAAGAGATCAATAAAATTATTTTGATCCAACGTGCTGACAAAGACATCAGTAAGTAAAGCAGGTGTATGGTGATAAGCAAAAATGGCCAAAGCCTTTGATGATAGTTATCAAGAACTGGACTAGAGAGCCTTTAGTCCTCGATCTATACTGGAAATGATCACCTTAATATATGCACAATGTATTCATTCCATTAAGGAAAAAATCTTATGTCCAAAGTTTATTTACCATGCTTGCTTTGCTCCCGTGTTTCAGATTCCTATAGCCAACTGCACCCCCATCCCCCCATGAGAAAGCCCCCTAGGTAACTCAAACGGAATGTGGAATGTGGCTACAATTAAACTCAACCTATTCTGTCTCCCCTCAAGCTCCTGTGCTCCCACTCCTTTTGCTGGTTCTCCAGCTCAAGAAATGGTACCAGCATCTACTAATTGACCGAGTCAGAGACCTCGACATGAGCCTCACCTCTCCCACCCTTATCCCCAACTAACAATAATTATACTCAATCTCTTTCAATTTCTTCTGTCTCTCTTCTATTGCAAGCCAATATCCCTTTTAAAGGGACAATGACAACAGGCTCCTGGTGGGTCTGCCTGTCTGCAATCCTGCCCCTACTATAGTATTGTATGGAATAGAGAATGATATTTTGAAAATACACATCTGATCATGTCACTGTCTGTATACTGTTCCCACCATTTGGAATGACCACTTTTCCATTGTCAGTAATGTAATTTTGCCTAATCCCTCACATTTGAGCATAGATGTCCAAACCTCCAGCAGTTGTTCCTCAAGACTTAGCTTGTTTAGAACCAGTTTAGTTGCCTCTTCGGTTTTCTCTCATAGAACTCTACTTACGCTATCAAAGAGCTTATCACACTGTGATATCATTGCCAGGTTGCTTGTCTATCTTCTCCAAAGACTATAAGACATGTGAGGGTAGAAGCAATGAAAAAAAAAAAAAAGAAGCAGTGTATATTTTAATTATCATATTCTTAGTTCCTAACATGAACCAGGAATATAATTAAGTATTCAATAATTATATGTTAAAGAATTGGGTGAATAAATGCATGAACTTTTAAAATGCAAAACAATTCAGTTACTAAAACAAGGAAGGCATCTGTTTAGTTCTTAAGAAAGGTCAATTGAATGAAAAAAACATACAGTTAAAGAACGAAAAAAGGGTAAAATGCAGTAACAGATCAACAAATATAAAGACAGAGATATGAGGAGTTTTCTAATTCTACTCTAGGTGAGGTAGAAAAGAAAAAGAGATACAAAAAGCAGATTATGCCATCTGACTATATTCTACAAGACATCTGAAAAAAGAGAGGTGAGAGGAGAGAGAGAGAGAGAGAGAGAGAGAAAGTAAGGGAGAGAGAGAGTGAGAAAAGAAACAGACACTAACCTGCAAAGAAAAATAGGTTTCCTAGAAGCTCTCATGTAGGAAAGAAGGTATGAAGGATATCCTTGAAACTTTTTATTGCTATAATTCTTTGGAGCTCTGATGGGCAAGGGTTAACATTTTATTGAAGTTTTGCGGTAATAGACATAAATGGGGCATTGCCTTCTGGCACTTGCCCCCAGGTTAGGTACAATTAGGTCACACACAGGACATTCCTCAACTCTAGGCTAGCCCTGTCCTAGTGGAGATTTTACTGTCAAACAAATGTGAGTTTGCATTAAACTACTGAGCCCAGGATTTTGGAACTAAACTTTGGAGTACTGGCAAGAAGGTGAGGCTGCAAAATTCTAATGATTCTGCTTTATAATGATTTGTCTTTATCTGGTTAAAAAAAAATCCCTGTATGTGAGCTGGATATTACTTATCCATTTGAAATGTTGTTATTGCATTATGTATTTACTATTACATAGGAAATTACTTTTCTTCTCAAGACCCTTGAGCAAAGAGAATTTGAGTCTTAGACTATTAACTACAGCTCAAGCTGTGGAGTAGCCACAGTACTTATCAGGGATTCAGAAATACAACTGTAATATAAGTATAGCTTTTCTAAACTTCACCTCAACTACTATTATCTTTTTTTTCTGTTAATGAGTTAGATTCGAATTCTATTCTAAGGCAATACTGGAAAAAACTATTTCTATCTCCATCCACAAAAGTCTTCTCAATAACAAAGTCATCTTAGTGACTCCTTTATACAGGTTTTGTCAAGTGGCCGCATCCAGAGTTGTCCTTATCAGTGTCACATTATTTAATGAGATACAAATTTTGAAATTACTGCCACTACGAGCTTTGGGGGGAAAGGCAGTACCATTATTAGTAAGCTTGTATTAAAATTGTTTTCCACTTGGGTACAGTCACCATCCTGGGTTGGGGAACTGGCTTGGTGTAGGGGTTTTCCTGTGCTTTGGAAGCTGTTTAGCAATATCCTTTGCCCCTGCCCACTAGATGCCAGCAGTACCCCCACCTCAGTTGTGACAAGCAAAACTATGTCCAGACATTGCCAAGTGTCCCGTAGGAGACAAAACTGACCCTGACTGGATTTGTACAAGGGTTTGTAGCTTGTTTTCTGTTGTTTACCCAAACTTTACACAGTCCAGGCTATGTGGTTGCTGCTCAAACATATTTTTTCAAATGAAGAAATAAAAGTCTTCTGTCTTCCCCGTAGGTGTCACCAGGAAAATTAAAAAAAAAAAAAAAGCTTTGGGGACTTTAACTATGTGCTCAACGCTGTTTTAGGTATTGTGGTTGACCCAAAAGAAGCGCACGGCTTGGTTTCTGTGCTCAAGAAGTTTTTAATCAAGTGGGAGAGAGAAGACTAATACTCCAAGAATATGAGACTCATAGAAGACGGACTATATTGGCAATGGACCAAAAGGCAGAGTGGTCACATTCCAGAGTGTATGGCACAAACTATGGTGATATTATCGATCTTCTGATTGGATGTTCCCTTGAAGGTTCTGTGACCTATTTTGACATGTGGGCAGTGGTTTATTAACTGAAAGCTTTCTGCTATGATATATAAGAACAAGGAGAACGGTAAGAAAATATTCTGTTTAAACAAACCAGATCACTTTTACATGTGACGGCCAAGCCATGCTGGGGGGGGAGGCACTGAGCCTGGTTATGTTAGTAACTGAGTGGTAACTGAAGAAGACAAATCAAACCAGGCATGGCAAGCCCATGGCTGACATGTGAGCCTGTACGTTTAGAACGAGGGCACGTTAATGGAGATCATGCCATGCTTTTCCGCTAACCTCAGACCTTAGCTATTTAATGATTATAAAACTTTCTTAACCTTTACATGTTTTTAAACACATTTATTTTCTTTTATTCTGCACAATTCCTACTAGCATCGAACTGATTTTGGTTACGTGTTTTTGTGTTATCTAAGTAGCACTCAAGACCAAAACAAAACAAAAAATCTTTTCTTCACTTTTAACCATTAAAATCCTGGTTGGATAGTTTCCATCAGATTTTAATCTCCTGAAAGTTTTAATGTGATGAATAGTGGATCTTTGAAGAATAAAATGTGGTCCATTACTATAATATCAATTTTATGTTTAAAAAAACTTCCAAACTAAATAATCTGACAAATTTCAGAAATCTCATACATTGCCTTTTTTCTTTATAAGTATAGAATTTAATCAATACAAAGAACTGTAGAAAACATTAAGTTGATGGACTTTGCTGTGACTATTCACAAATATTTTGGCACTTTCTACTTCTCAGACCATAGTAGAAGGTCAAATTCCCTATGGAGTTCGAACTCAGTGTGGCCACATGATATGTGTTTGCCAATGAAAAGTGAGCAGAGTAACAAATGTTATTCCGGGACAAAAACTTTAAGAGGCTGTGCATGATTTTCCTGTAACCAGTGCTATTCCAGATAGTGGTAGAAAAGTGACCCCGCGGACTTGCACAGAACTAGAGGACGGAGGGAAAACTAAATTTGCTGTTTGAACAACAACTACAAATACAACCAACAAATACCAATATAGCCAGTGAGATCGGGTGGTGGTTTGTTATCATAGCATAGCCTAGCCCACCCCATTTGATACGAAATCCAAATTCCTAATTTTATTGAGAAATATGAGGCCCATGGAAATCATAGTGTTTGCATGTAGTCTCAAATGAGGTAGACAGAGTTGATTCCAGAGTCAGTATCTGCTGCCTGGAGTAGTATATTCTTTCCACTATGCCAGTGATTTCCCAAATTTGGAATGTGTACCAATGGCAATCATGAGGTGATTTTAGGTGTGATGTGAGTATTACCTTAAACACTAATGAATCACATGGAGAGAAAATTAATCTCTTTTCAATTCTCTTTCATTCCTTTTGATTACAGAAGAAAAAGTTCTCTATTTGGTGCTACTGTGTCTTTAACTGTGTATTTTTAACTCCTGTCTGGCAATTGCAAATATCCTTTTTTGAAAGAAAATAGTGAACAAGCAATCAGTACTCAGGCACTAAGCCTTTTTAGTTGGTCACCACTTCTAGATGGAACTTAATAAGATTTTTTGGTTTCATTGAGGCAAATTTTACAGTGATTCCCTTTATATGAAATATGATTCTGATTTTCCATTGTCATAGTCATATGAAGTTTACTTTTAGAATCTATTTAAGAACCAATAGTTAAAGAAAAACATTAAGTAAATAACAAGGTGGGTGATGTGAAGATATGGAAACATTTGTGAAAATAATACACAGTGGTCTGTGGGTTTGAAGTAAAACACGCAAGGGAAGGTAAAAATGACTGAAGTTGGGGAAACAAATTTTACCATGTTGAAGAACCAACTCTATTTCCTCCCTTTTTGTAAAAAAATAGAAATTCTGAAGAATTAAATATTTATTTATTCTATTAATTTCTATACAATTGTGTTAGCAAAACACACTTCTTTAACATGTAGTAAAAAGAATCTGGTAAGCTCTGAATTGGGCAAAAATACACAGTTTCTCATACTTAAAGACTGACTATCATGTATAACTAGAAAAAGTCTCTGAATATAAAGAAAAAAGAAAACATCCACAATTTGACTGACCTTCCATGACCTCATTTGAACTTTGTCCATACTTTCAGATTTAATAATCTATTTAAACAATGTTTCCATAAACTGATTTCAAGAGTATTTTCTATGAAATATTGGGATTTCTGATTACAAGTACCTTTCCTATTCTTGCATCTTTAATTTGAAGTCTCTGAATATTGTTTTCAGTTGACATTTCTTTTGTATGCATGTCGATGAAATTTATTTTGTCTCGATTAGATAGCATCTTTCTTTTTGTCAACTTGATGAGGGTGAGGGACAGTCAGATGCTTTCTATTTAAATTAGTAAATATATTTTCAGTGAAAATGGAAGAAACAGTGGTTAAGGTAGAAGAAAGAAGATGACTTTCATCTTTTCAATAATAGTGGAGAATGGCTTAATTAACAAAAATAGGTAACATAAAAGGAGGAGCAGGTTTTGAAACAATATACTGGGTATGATTTTGAACAATGATTCACATACTGGAGGTTTCAATAAATGGTTAATTCTTGGGCAATCCCTTCTGCAGACCTGTGTTTAAATAGTCAGAATATTCAATCAGAATGTGAAACTGTATGTCAAGATCTATATATCCATTTAACTTAGAGCAAGCAGGGAAGGAAAGTATCAGTTTAGGTTAATCAACTTTCAAAAGAATTTCAAAGTTAAGATTCAGTAAATTTCAATATTATGTAGAATGGTGGGAACTTAACATCTCACCTATTTTCTTATTGGATCCATAGCTGGGGTGTAATTTATTAAATACATATGTGTGCATATCAGTTTTGAGGTCTCAAGGGCCAAACTCCATTTAAAACCACAATGACCTTAAATTGCCTTTGTTTTATACTATAATTTCTACACTTTACCTCTGCTACCTTTGTGGTCAGATTGGAGTAGTATATTGCAATGATTTTTCTGGCTTTTTCACCGAACAATATTTTATTGAATCTAAGTATATTAAATGTAGTTGGAGAAAGATCTCTTGGCTATATGACTGAATATCTGTTGCTCTTAAAGAGTTTAAAATCTAGATAAAATAGATTTTATTTAGGGTGTAAGAGTCAAATGCAAACTGTGCTGGAATAATCCGGTATTGATTAGGCTGAGATTTATGTCAGAGTTTCTCTTTCATTCTGTTGGAATATGGTAGAGGCAACTCTGCTGTAACATTCATTTTGAAAACATGAATTTGTTCCAGTGTGATTAATATATTAGGGAACAATTTGCATAATGCAAATGTCGCTCTTGCTTATGCACAGTTTTGTCTATGAGAAATACAAGGTGAGTAAACATAGAAAACCACAAGCGGTAGAATCAAGCTGCTTAGGAATACACACAACACACACAAAAACACACACACATCTCACATGCCTACTGGCCACCTTGTTTGCTTCATGTAATAGGAACCACACCCTTCTGTCTCATTTCATGTACCCCTTCTTTCACCTCCTCCCAATAAGACATGAGCTAAACCCTTCTGAGACTCACTTCCACAAGCGAACTTCAGGTCTTTTTCAAGGTACATTGACATTTGTTATAGTATTTATGCATTTCTTAACCATTGATCATGTGTAAAACTATGCTACCATTTTCATTAGATTTCTGAGTCCCTGATAAACTTTTTGGGTGTTGTGCCCCAACACCATTTTCCTCATAAGTCTGTTGTTTTATTTCATGATTTTGCATCTATCTCAACTTAGCAGAACTCACTGTACATGTCTGTTTATACAGACATTATAGCAATAATACCAGTGATGTTAAATCTATGATACCGTGGAGGTTATATGAAAGCTTAACACTGTAGCAGTATTCACTATTTTATTACAGTACAGAAATATTTAGAATTTTTGA
Organism: Neomonachus schauinslandi; assembly: GCF_002201575.2. Classification (NCBI taxonomy): domain Eukaryota; kingdom Metazoa; phylum Chordata; class Mammalia; order Carnivora; family Phocidae; genus Neomonachus; species Neomonachus schauinslandi. Next base: position 109,300,577 of record NC_058405.1, read on the forward strand.
AACATTGCACTTATCTCCTATAAAAAGAATTCAGACATGTCTGTAACTTTTGCAATTTTAGTATCTTTTGCAAGGAGCCATTGTTTCTCAAATACATAGTCAATCATCTCATCTGGGAAGCATAAGGTCTTCTTGGATAATCAGCAAGTTCTCAGTTTAACTGGACCAATTATTGTCACTTTGTATATTTTCCTTTCAGCAATTAAGGGACTAGAGAATGAGGTTCAGTTTCCCAACTCATTCACTTATTCATATTTTTGGCAAGGATTTATTGAGTAACTACTATGTATCATGCACTGTACTGGATATTGTGGTAAGAGACACCAAAGTCTTGCCCTCATAGACCTTTATATTTAACCATCGATATTGTAAATGCGCAATCACATGAGTAATCAAAGAGAGTTAGCGGTAGATTTCTTGTGTCTTTGGTTTTGGAGTGAGTGTGTGGGTGGCAGTCCTTCAGGATTAACGTTTAGTTTCAAGTGGACCCTGACAAACTAGATTTACATAGCTGTTCTCTTAGAAGGGAATGCCAAAGAAGTATTTGAAGAAAATGTTCTCAAAAAGAATTGCTTGCTCCTGGAATGATCAACAGCCCTAACCAGGCCATGTTGTAGATGTGTGGCCTGGTGCTGTGTACCCAGGGCTTGTGGTAGAAAACTGCAAGAAAGACTTGTTTGGCTTCCAGTGGTTTCTAAATTGAATTAACCAAGCAAACATTTCAACTATTCATCGCCAGTTGGAAACGTTAACTGTTCACATTAAACTTAAAATTTTTGACAGTGTTTTAGTTCCTAATACAAATTTAGTTGAGCTCATTTAGTCTTAAAGGAAGAGGGTTAACTTATTTCATTTCTTCTAAATATAAACTTGCTTTCTTAGTCGGATTATCCAGGATCTTTCCCGGTTCTCCTGGCTCCTCTTTTCTTCCCAATTTCCTTTTGTTCTGCAGAGGGCTCCATGCCTTGGGTGAGATTCTGAACAAGAGAGAAGAGGGGGCCTCTGTGGTCTGTTTTGAGCACTACGAAAATGTATCGGACAAATTTTACTTTCTTAGAGTGCTATATAGTGAATTTTTTTTTATGTGTCTAAGAAATGGAAACATTTTGTCTCATATAAAAAAGAAATATTTTTATACTGTGCTCCACTCACAGACCACATCAGAGGTATTCTAAGAATAGAATAGATCAAATATATTTTATGGAAATATAATGAGAAAAGGATGTGTTCCCAAAACTCACTCTGAACAAAGGAATGCAGCATAGTCAGAAATACTTTAATGCTCCTAACAATTTTCTCATGTGAAAGGCTGAGGAACAGCCCTGGTTTGAAGAAATCTCCCACTTCTCCCCAGGCTCCCTGAACTTGAGATCAGAACTAGGAAATCTATACATTGTGAAAAAGAAAATGTATGGAAAAAGTGACTTGGGGCATTAACCAAAAAGGCATTTTTTGAAAGAAGAAAACATCAATATGAAACATTTTGTCATATTTCATTTCATTGATCATATATTTATTTTATGTATTCCAGAGTACTGAAGCTTAGAAGTAACTGAATTTCTGGGGATTCATATTAGATTTGTCAGTCTGTGTTTGAGGAAACTTACTGAGAAACCAAATATATTACAATCATTTGCTTCTATCATCTTGTTCTATCATGTATACAAAGAATGGTAAGACTAAGTACGTTGAACATACACCTTTTGTGAAAAAACAAAATACATCAAGGACTAAATTTTTATTCAAATAATAACATTCATTTTACAATAATAACCTACAGGTGTTCAAGAAACTAAACTTACTGGTTTTATTAAAGTCACCTGACCAGCAGTTATATTTTCTTCTAAGCATATTACATAATACATTGTAACAATACGTTAGTTTGCTTTTTTAACTTTCCTAGCTGTTATGCTAGTGCATAAGTGTGATTTTTCCTGCTTTTCCAAGATTGTGCGTTCCAGTTTATATATTCATATTTATTCTTCTGCTGGAGTCAGTGTTGCCACCAAATGTCTGTATTGTCTTGCTGAGTTTGTTTTGCTTGATAATTTTTCACTTTTGAGATACTCTAAATTGGGCAATAATATTCAGCCCCCTTTCAACCCTACATTGTAGTTTCTTAAAAAATATATGCATTCTCAGTGGATTACTGTTTATTTACTGTATATACTATAGTACAGTCTGAAGGGACTACAGAGTCCCATGAAAGAAAAATCATCATAATATTTATGCATTAAACACATATTCATGTACATATATCTATTTTTTGAAAAAACCAAAATGCATATGCTATCATGGCCCCCAAGGTAGCAATAACATATGCAGAGAAAATTTATGCAGTTCCAGGCTGTGAACAGGATTTCTAAGAGCTACTTCCAGAAAACATTACCCCCCTCCTTGTTCTTCAATCTGTCCACTTACTTCACTCCGAAGACCTCCTTTTTCTAAATTGACTAGTGAACTGGATGAGTTAGTCTAATCATACAGGTTTGCTACTTGTTGACTTCTGAGGAGCAATGGAAACCTTTTTAAGAAAATGTGTGTGTGGGGGGGGTGCGCAGGCACGTGTGTATAGTGTGTGTGCACGTGCATGTTCTTTTGTATATTTTTTCCCTCATAAAGAATTCACAGTATGGTTACACTGCTTAAATATAGGAAGTAGCTTTATTTTTAAAAGGCTGAATGGTGTATTGAGGTGCATTTTTGTCAACTTAAATTCTTCTAGTTATTTTCAACTAGGATAACAAATAGAAACTATGTAACACTTAGAAATAATTAAAAAAATTTTCAAAAGATATATTTTCAAAATTTCACTTTTTAAAATCTTCTGAATGAGAAAGAAAATCTTACTGCTTTCATTATATAACAAGACCTGCTCCAGGAGGATAAAAATGGTAAAAAGCAAATCATGCTCAGTCTTAAATGACATATATTCACATTTGTGATACAGTGTTTATGATATTATATACTAATATTACAGTATTTAATATTTATGTAATATATCTATTTTTATATGTTCATAAGAGTGTATATATTCCTGTTATAAGCACATAATTATGTATTTTAGCATAATATTTCAAATATAGTATTATGTGTTATTTAAAAGACATGACCCGCACTAAAATTCTGTTATTTGGGGACTTTTCCCTTAAATTCTGATGGACCATGAGGGAATATCTGCATTGGAATATGATAAAATGAAAAATTACATAGAATTTATGAGGTCCTGAAATCTCATTCCATTTGTATTTCTTGTCTTTTGCCTCCATTTTTCCATAAATAAGTTGGACATGGATTAAAAGATGTACATTCAAGATCCATTTTATTAAAGTTATGAATTAAAAAATAATGATTTGGCCCATGGTGAGATAGTCCATTCTATTTTTCATGATGTTAATTCTTAGTGATGCTTTTAAAGTAGAGTTACATTTTACATAGATTTTTACCCAGTCTCATTGGGTGATTCATCTCACAGTAAACACTTATACCACGCAATGGCCTACATGGTCTTCTGTGATCTGGCCTCCCGCTACTTCTTGGGCAGCCTCTCCTGCACTCTCCCCACTGACTTGCTCTTGCCTCAGCCACACTGGCCTTGTGATTGCCCCTCCAACATGCCAGGCAATCTCCATCTTGAAGTAGGACGTTCACTTGATATTTCCTTTGGCTAAAACATTCTTCCCCAAATATCCCTGTGGTTGACTCTCTTCCTTCTTTCCACTCTTTGATCAAATATCACCTCTCAGTAGGGCCAACCGTCATCACAGTATTAATGCTTTAACCTGTCACCCCATCTTTTTCCCACCCTTGCACACCCTTTAATTGTTCAACTTTCTACTTCCCTTGTTTATTATATTTACTGTCTGTCATTCCTTAAAGGATGCAAGCTACATGGGGCAGAGATCATTGTCTACTTTGCTTGCTGATATATCCAACTGTCCAGATTTGTGCCAGGTATGATACCCTCAATCATGTTCATTGAATGAATTCAATGAGTGAATGAATGAATAAACAGAAACAAGATAGTTCTTTTCAGTGACTGCATGGCTTCCCATCTCTCCTCATGGCAATTTCTTTTCTCTGAATATGCTCCAATTTATTGGCATTCCTATGAAAATATCATTCTGCAGTTTTCTTGATACATGCAAATCAATTTGGAGTATAAAGGGAAAATCTCTTACGATTTTGGGCATTATACTCCTAGTGATTTTGTTCGTCATACTGTTGATTCATAGGAAAATTGTAATTAACTAGAACACTGAAACATATCTTTATATGAGCTACCCTTATGTTTCATGCTCTCCCTTCCATGCCTGTGTTGTTGGATCTATGGATATAAATGTTGGAGTTTGAATTTACTCATTTAACATTTGATTTTGCTATAGCTGACACTATTATTACAGGTTATTGAGATCTTCACTTCCTCCATCCATTTGGTCATTAAGTAAATACTAATTAAATAACTACTTTGTACAAGGCGTAGATATACAATGGAGAACAAGAAAATAAGGATCTTAGCAGCTCTGTTGGAACTTCCAATCTTGAGGGAGGAGAGGGGATTAAAATATAATCATAATGCAAAATAGTAACTGTGACGGAAGCCTCTCCTACCATAAGAACATGCAGTAGGGGGTTTGATCTGTCTCTAAAATAGGACAATTGCTTTGAGCTCTGAAAGATGAGTTAACTAGTGAAAAAGGTGAAGGGAGAAGTTTCTGTGCAGAGGTGACTGTGAAGAGAGTTTTTGTGGCATATAGCAGCATAATGTGTACAAGGACCTCAAGTCAAGGATGTGCAGGAAAATGGAGTGAGATAGAGTGCAGGTGGGTAGGGACCTGATCCTGCAGGACCTTGAAAGCAGTGTTAATGAGTTTGTTGTCTTAGATGCTCTTACCCATTTGCCATTTGGAAGTCCTCAGAGGCAGAAGTTATTTTGTCTCCTCTATCAAAAAGCAGGGTGGTGGTGTTTTAGCTTCCTTATTGAACTTAGATATTCTGTATAAGATTTATTTCAGTTAAGACACAATTACAATCTTCAAGTATATGGACCCAAGGGAATAAGAAGATGGAGGTTGGGAAAAGTCTGGTAATAAACAGCTCTCCTTTAACTCCTCTGAGGATAGCACAGTGGGGAGTAGTTTTAAAATGCAGCAGAAAGTTGAGTAGAGCCAGGAAGCAGCACATTTTTTTTTTCAACTTTTTCTGTCTTGGCTTAAATTTATAGGGTCAGGGAGAAGAGTTGTTACAAACCTTCCATTTCAAATTGGATGTTCCCTTTCAAATTCAGAATTTAAGCATCTTTTTGTTGTTGTTTAAACTTTTCTCAACCTCAGTATAAAGGGCAAATATAAAGATGTCAAACAAAATACAAATACTAATTAGATATTAACTTAATGCAACCTGAATGTACTTTTTCAATATCCCAAAGTACAAGTCTGGTAATAATTTCCTTATTACAGTACATCACTCCACCCCCACACATGCTTATTAGCAGGAAGTCTACTGTAGGGAGAGGCCTCCTCCTACCTTCTGAATTGTTCAAGAACCCCAGGGGCTTGGCTGATAGAAAAGAGGTGTGGATTCGGTGTCCTGCTTCCCAAAGTTTTGCTGAGAGAAGTGAAAAGTCTGAGGCTTCTACCTGCCCTCTAGTTAGGCTCCATTTGTCGAGGCCCCTGCAAAGCCCACAGTGGTGCCACATGGTGGGATTCGAGAGCATTCCTTGTCTGACTTCACACACATGTATATCCTTGGTCATTGTTTCCCAGGGCAAAACACCATACTATCGGGGTCGGCCCATGAGGAGCTCTCAGTTCTCTCTCTGTGCTCTGTCAGAATCAATTCTCCACCAGAATCCATGAGGCCCACTCATAGAGCTAGAACTGGGAGTGCAGACGCAGGTTTCGCTTATTTGACCATCTCAAAGGACACAATTGCCAGTGAGAAACCAAGATGGGTGACAGCAAGGATCTTTCTATCTGATATGCACTGCTGTCTCTCTAGAACCTAGAATGAATCTGATACATAGCAGCTGTGCTTTTATTTGTGCTATAAGTAACTGAAAGGAATAATGACTTCTGTTAAATAGATTCATTTGTGACAGAATTGTGGAAACAAAATACCTCACCAAGCAAAAGGACAATAGCTGATATGCTTGGCTCAAAGTTTAGACGTAAGGCTATTTGATAGAGTTTTGGAAAAGGAAATAAATGGAGAAGGTATGATGAGGAGAGTAGGGTGAGAGACTGGGATAAAGAGCTAGACTGTTTTTCAGAAGCAGATTACAATTAAAACATCATCTTTATAAAGTATTTAGTTCTCTCCTTCAAATAAAGGAGGAGAGAAAATTTTCATGGTAACATAAAGCAAATCATTTTTTCTTAATTCTTCATACCCATATAAACATTCTCCTTACATATTTAGCACTCACACAAATGTTCTTGAGATATTCTCGTATGTAATATATATTTAAGGTGCATGTCTCCTACATAAAAGTATATATTTTTAAGTAAACTAGATTAAAATTCAAAATAAAAAGCACAATTTGGTAGAGTATCTCTCAAAATGTTACTTTATTGTTCCTTCTATAAAAAACAAAACAATGGAATACTTAGGATAACCATCTATGTATTGCATAAATTTCATATATGTGATTTTATTACACTGAATGTAAGTCTTAATTAGGTAATTTGTATCTTAACCTCCAAAAGAGACATTCTGGTCTACTGGGCACGTAAAAGAGGATTAAGAAACAAACCTACCTAATCATGTAATTATATTCTATACCAACATATTGAGAACCTAATATAAACCACTAAGATTTCTCATGTAAAGGACTGCATTCTCCAAAAGTACGTTCTGGTAACTTTCTTTCCTTCAGGTGAAACCATAGTAACTTATGGAATAAAGTGACAAGGTAAAAAAAAAAAAAAATGTGAATTCACTTATGTCTGTCACATAAATTTAAATCCTATTATGTAATTAGGGTTGGTACAGATTGAATAAGAGGACATTATTAGTTTTAAAATTCAGTATGTGACTGGCATTCCTTTATCTCAGATCATTTGGCCTTTGTTTTATTCCTGAAGCAATATTTAATGTCTACATTAACTTTGAACTTCTTGTTACGTGTTCTCATGGAACTCTGATCTTTATTTAAATTTATATTTATTTATTTATATTATTTATAAGTCTCTGTTGAGAGAGCAATTCTTGTGCTAATTTCCAATAAAAATTTCTGATTTTCCTTTGCTTGAACAACATCAACTTTAACTTCACTTCTGCATAATTCCTAGGGATTTTCTCTCATCTAAATGATTCCCAAGAATAAACTGTGATTTTTTTTTTTAGTAGGAAAAGAAACACAATTATGATGTTTGTCTTAGGAAATTCACAATGTAGAAACATAACAACTCACTGGCTTACAATTTAGGACTACCTCGAAATGAAATTGTGAAAATATAATAGCCATTTAACCCAAAACAGACAAGGAAATGAAAAATTATATTAGACTATATAGTGTATTTACTTGTGGGCAATGGGGGAAAAAGTATTCTAAATCTAGGAAGATATTTATTTATTTATTTATTTATTTATTTATTTATTTTATTATTTTTTTTTCTAAATCTAGTAAGATATTTATTAAAAGGCTGCTAGAAGGCCAAGGATATAAGGTAGCAATTTTTAAAGAGCCAAAGAATGTTTTTTAGTAACATTTATGGGTATCTGTTTGGGTTGCCTTTACACGGTCCACCACAGCAACAAATCTTTTGGTTTATTTAGTGCTGTTCAGCACAGTGGTCAATCTGGCATACGTTTTGTCTAAAGATGGTCAGGCCCACCATGCTTCGCTGAAAATACTTGCTACCTTTGGACTTTGAGACAACTGGAATTTTTAAGTCTCAAGTGTCTATTTTTTATTTCTGAAAATGGAAATTAGGAACTCAAATCCAAATATTCTGGGTTATCATTCAAGGAGTATTTATTTAATCCCCCTAAATAAGTTGTAACCATTTTGGGGGTAGGGTTTATACATTAAACACCTTTGGGACCCCTTAATGGCAGTAAATACTGTGGTTAAAAACATCGGCATTAAAGTAGATGAAAATAGACTGAACCTCTAACCCCATTTCTTACTCGCTGTGGGATTATGGGCAAATTACTCAACCTCTCTAAGTCTCTAAGCCTGTAAAATGGGAATACTAGTAATCTTGAGTTATAGGTAGGATGAAATGAGATAATAAACTTTTAGAAAAGTACCTGGCATATTGTCAGTGGAAGATATTATTGGTAAAAATAGTAGGATATTTTTTTCTACTTTATAGAATACTATCTTCTGCTGGCTCTCCATAAATGTTTGATTAGGTGGTGATGATACTTACTCAGGCAAATATAGGATTTGGGGCATAAAGTAAAAAAAGAAACCAGACGATGGTCATCACACTAAATTATTATATCCCCATCTCCTGGAAACACAGTATATTTATAGAACATTATATAAATATCATCCCTATATGGTTGATCCATTCAAGTTCTTATCCTGTGTCCATTTTGGAGAAGACCTCAGTTCATCAACACATACTTCCTGAACCAGTTTGAACTTTACAGTGCTTTGGAGGCAATGTGGAATTTTATTGACAATTTCATGGTGGGTGGGTGGGGGTCATGTTGGAAAGGTAATTTATATTTGACTGCACCAGTCAACATGTGAAAAAAAATGCCCATTAGACATCTCTGTTCTTCCCAGAGAGAGAGATTCCTTGTCTTCCCTCAACATCAAATCCCCTTTCTGTCAAATCTACTCTGTTGTCATAAGAAATTCAGCTCCTTTTTCAAGTTCATATGCCCCAATCACTGACAAAGGCTGCAATTAGCCTAACCAACTATCCTTAGAAAGCAGTTTTTAGACCATCTGTTGGTTTTTCCAAATATGCCCCCTTATGGGTCTTGCACTCCTTGTATGGATGCCTCATCCCAATAAGCACAGCAAAGTAGACCTTCCAGAAAGACCAAAGTCTTCTTGGAGGAGATTCTGATATTAAGAAAATTGAATTTTTTCCCCTGTCATTTCTTGTAGAAGATATTAAGTCTGAAAAGATTTAACTTATTTAAATATATCTAATATTTATCAAGTGCTTACTCTGTGCAGAGCACTGGATAGGTAAAATGAGAGAACAGAAACAAGACCAGCAATGTCTGTGTACTCCTGTCTGTGGAGAAATGGACACTTAAATAAGTAATACCAATAAAGGGCAGATTTTAATAAATAGAACTTAGGCTGATATGTGGACACAGAAGGACAAATTCATCTTAGCTGGGTGATTCCAGGAAACAATAATTTCGATTGTCTGAAATCTTATCTCTATCATAAAGGAAGGATTGAATTTTGATTTGTAAATATTAAGGTCAAAGTATATTGAAAGAACTATTGAGGAGAGAGAAATATTTAAGAAAAGGCTGGGAGGGATAAGAGAAGTCGTGTCAAATGAGCCATAGGGATTAAGCGCTGCTGGTGGGACAGAGAAATGAGAGGCAGTATAATGGAAAGTAAATCTAGAGAAGAAGGCTTGGGATAAAATCATGAAAGCTTAAAGGGAAGTTAGTCATGAAAGAAGTCATGAAAATTTTTTGAATTGCTTTGTGACAAGTGGGTTGGGGAATAACCTGGGGTCAAGAATTGAGGTTATTAATATAATAAAGGCTTTTTTCAGAATCATTATATTATGCTACATCTGTGATTTCATTTAATCCACACAACAACACTGTATTATTTGCATTTTACCAAGGGGAAAACTAAGATATAGAAAGGTAAAATAATTTGTTCAAGAACATACAGTAAGTGCCCAAGCTGTGGTTCATATTTAGGACTTTCTAAGTTCTTGGTTTTAAGTTTTTTCCATCATATGGGAACTGCTATTAATCAGGTGAAAGGTATTGTGATTCTTCACTTGGACAACTAAAATGAAAAGGAAGGTAGATGGATGTAAGACATAGTATAAACTGTGTGTTTATACAGAAACTGTGTGTTTCCAAGATTGGCTGGCTGGGAACAGTGAGAGAGAGCAAGAGAGCAAGAGATCTGTGGACAGGTAGGGAAAAGAAAAAGGGCATCATTGTCCCATATGCCCCCAAATAGGAGGAAAGTCTTGGCCAGAACCCAAAACCTGGAACTCTTCCTTAGTAGGAGATGATTGATATGGTATGAAATGATTATATCATGGAGAGGATGAGGCTACATAAGAAGGATGCATGGAAGAAGGGAACTAATAGAAGGAGAATGAGCCAGGAGGATAGCCAGGCAGGACAGGGCGAGAGGCTAGAATGTGACAAGGAAGTAACTATGAATTTTTCATGAAAATGGAAACTATACAAAACGCTGCAAAGCAGTCAAGTACTTACTCACTGGGCAACCCCAGGGAAAATCAGTCCATTTCTCGAAGGTACAATTTTTTTCAAGATGCTGTTTAAAAAAATGTTGTTAAAGGAAAGGTTATTGTGGGAACGAATGTGCTAACACATGGAAAATGCTGAGTGCCAGGCGTTCAGTTCCTGTTCACTGAGGTCAGCCATCAGTATCATTGTGATCAGCATCAGCATGATCTGATCATCATCATTGTTGAAAGAGTTGAAGGACACACTTGGAATGATGACTCATAAGTTTTTGGTGACATTTAAGTAAGTAGTTTCCATCCTTTATGGACAGGAACAGATTATAAGAGGGTGGGAGGAGTCAAAGAAGTAGAGAAAGAAACCGTGAAGTATTTCTCAAAAACTTAGCAGTAAATGTGAGAGTAGAGGGCTTGAGGCAATGGCGATTAATCCAGGAGGGTTTTTCTAGAATTGAGCATTTGACTCTGAGAGGAAGGAGGCCACAGTAGAAGAGAAGATAGGAATAACTGAGTGGAATGCGCTTTCAAATGGACATGGAAGAAGTGGTCCTTTTGAAAGGATGTCAACTTTAGCAATCTCATAACAAAATTATTTGATAATATGGGGTTTTTTCATGCACAGGTGGGATGAGTTACAGAGAGATTACAATGGGTGTAGCCTCATTCAGTGATTCACTTGCACATTTCAATTCCCAGCATGGAGATTATTTGCTGTTATTCCCAATTGTGCAGTGACTGCATTTTTTCCATTTTTTAAATATCAGTGATGCCAAGGAGAGGTCCTAAGGAATGCAATTTAGACTCCTGATGGTCTACAAGGACATCACTGATTTGACTGTTCTGAGAGAGAGAGAGAGGGAGAGAGAGAAAGAAAGGGAGAGAAACATCTCATTTCTCCCCTTGTGCCAAAGGACATGAGAGTGAGTAAATCTTCACAGGGTATGAGATTGCAATAAAGATGTGTGCAAATTTAGATGGAAATTAGGCATGTTCCCAGGGCTCCTGGAAAATTGCCAGCATAGCTCTCAAGACATTGCCTTTATAGACTATGTATATATTTATTTCTTTGTAAATCCAGTCTATAGAGTTTTCTGTTTATGATTGTTCCCAAGGACATTCTTTCTCCAAGCATTTCTCTAAGCAGATACTCACTCAAAGCCAGTTTTCAAACCATATCAAATGTAATCAGTATTTTCTGTGAAATTCTCTCTCACTGATATTACTGTTTTGTTTCTTACAATTTCTATTGTGCAATAATCATAGTAAAGACTTATCGAAAATGAGTAGGCATGTGTGTGTGTGTGGGGGGGAAATTCCTAATGTGGGGAATTAACAGTATTGCTTAGTTATCAAACCCCTCAAACACATCTTAAATGTACTCTTGAAATATTTTTGGTTTTATACTATAGTTTAATTCCTCAATGTCCTTTACATTCTAAGTCTCTAGAGCTTGAGTTGTTTCTGGAAAGCACGATATCATAGTATAAGTTGAAATGTAGGTTATTAATTGCTAAAATGATGAATACTATTACTTTCAAAATACTTAACCATCTCAATCTCTTTTTCTTATGCTTTCACTTTACTAATTCAAAAAAAGCATATGCTAAAGTAAAGAATACTAAACCACTTTGAGTTAAAGAAGGTTATAGTGAATTATAGTTTCCCTGAAAGACACAAATATACTTAAATCAGTGATATACGGCTTTTTGGTGGTTTTCTATCTTTACACATAATACTAAGTTTCTTTAAAATAATGCTGTTCTCCATATAAAGATTTATTATCCAGAAAAAAAACAGGTTATTCTGAGATTCAATAGTTACAAAAGTGGAGAATATTAGTTTTGGATGTATTTAAACTCTCATGACTTTACTAAATACATGTATAAAATATTGAGCCCACCTAATCTGTATCTTTTGTGTTCTTTGTATTTCTATGATATCACTCAGAATGGAATCACTGTATACTACACAGTTATTTATTAATTTCTATTTTCTGTTTATTTTATTAAATATTTATTATTAGTAGTATTATAATAGCTTTTCATAAAATAAAATTGGTGCCCTCCACATGCATTTTATATTTCTGTTTTCCAAATTTATAGCATATTTTGAAGAATAGAGAAAGCATCGTGGTTGGAGATTTGGAGAAAAGTCTATTTTCCAACCAGAGGTATAAGCTCTGGGCTGGAAATCAGGCCATTGGTTCTTTTTCTGGCTCTTATGACCAGCCAAGGACCTCAGGCAAAGAGGGAAAACCATCCATAAGTGGGTAGGGCAATGTTTGTCTTACATCCTCTATCTTAGAGGACTGCCTTTAGAATCCATCAAGAGTTTATAAAAGCATTTTGAGTAATGTTAAGAGCATACAGTTCTTTTTTAGTCAAATAAATAACATTTTATTATGTATTTCTAATTACCCTCTTGAAAAAATGCTGTTACTATTTCCTAGAATGTTTTAAAATAAAAATTATGTTCAAATCATACCAGTTACAGTTTCTTAAGTATTGGAGGGCTTTTGACTCCTCAAGGCTTTTGGTTTGATGCACATATAAGTTGAAGTGGTTATAAACTGGGCTTATATTTCATTTTTTGTGCTATTAGTTTAACCAAGCAATTCCTTACCCCATTGTATACAGTTTCAGGGCAGAAAATTCAATGAGGAGTTTAATGATAAAATTTTTAAGTGGGTGCATTAGAACGTTACCTTGGTTCCCATTGTAGTGTAGTGGTTTGCCTTGCTGTGCATTTAATGGCATCTATAATGGTGGGCATGTAGTAGGTCTTTTCAATATGGAAACTCGTGTCTTCTATTTAAGAATATTTTCTTGAAGATGATTTCTTCCTTTTGTTCTCTTTTTTCCTGGAACTCCAATGATTTGGATAGTGGATCACTTGGACTGGCCCTCTAGTTTTCTTACTTTTCTCCCCTACTTTCTGTCCTTTCCTATTTCCTGAGAGATTTCTTTAACTGTTTTCTACACCTTTTTGTTTAATTTCTACTATCTTTTTTTTAATTTTTAATTTTTTAAAATTTTTTAATTTTTTAAATTAATTTTAATTTTTTAAATTTTCTACTATCTACATTTTTAATTTTCAAGAGCACTTTTTAATCTGAATATCCCTTTTTAATGTTCCTTTTCAATAGCTATTTATTATTGTGTCATGAATGCAGTATCTCCTATCTCTTTGAGAATATTGATTAAAAATTTAAAAAAAATTCCTTTTTGCGTAAAATCTCAAGTGCTTCCAATTTTCTTCTCTGTTATTATTTCAGTCTCTCTCATGTAAGACTATTTCTTTAGATGCTCAGATATTTTTAATTATCTGCTAATATTTAAGAATGTGGCACTAAATGGTTTCTAGAAAGCTCTGAGTATGTGGATGGTGTTTGTTGACTCTGATTCCTTCTATAAGCTTATCTGGCTGGGACATTTCTTTGGGGAACACAATATCAGAATCTTCAAGTCTTCTTCTGTGAGTTGGTATATTTCCCAGAGAGATAACTTCTATTCTCCTGCATGGAATGTATAAAAGTGATTGCCAGTATTTGAGGGAGCAGAGGGCCTACGCAAAGTGAGGGAAAAAAAGCAGTTGGTCATTTTACTCAAATCACTTCTTTTTCTCTATTATCCTTTCATGGAGTTAAAATTCTCCCACTCATCCGGGCTCAAAATCTTAAAATTCTCCTAAACTATTATTCCCCCTTTATTGAGAAATTCAAAATAATAAATCCAAATAATAGCCATATTTTATCTTCCTACTATATTGCAAGTTATTTGTCGGCAGGACCCAAAGGTCAGAGCAAGGTGAAAGAGTGGTTAAGAGCATGGAATGCAGAGCCAGGTTTGAATCTTAGTTCTGTGATTTGCTACCTGTATGACATATTGAATACTTTTATCATTTCCAAGGCTCAAGTCTCAGCACGTCCCAGGATTTCTTCAAACCAAAAATTAACATTCTATAGTTTTTTTCTCAACAAGCAATTTTCTTTGTATATTTTATAATTTTTTATATCTTGTATTCTTTTTGTTGTGTTAAACATCTAGATAATGTTATAAATAAAATATTATTTACAAGTTCATCTTCCATTCTGAGGTACCACAAATCCTTTTTCCTATTAATACTTGTGCTTAACCATACTTTTGTAAATTTAAAATTTACAGTTTTTCCCCCTCTATTACTTAGGCTTTGCTTCTAAATCTCCTAATCATTGATGGATATTTTTCTGAGTTTGCAAGATCTTTAGGAACTATTCATCTTTCCACTTACCTAGGAAATTTTTTTGGGGGGGGGTTACACTTATCTCCTAGAACTTTTATTAGTGCATGACCTATGTAATGAAGTTTTTTACGTGGTCAATACTTACTCATTTTACTCTTCCGTAACAACTCTGAAAACCTTCCTGAAGAATGGATGCATAGGAAGTGGTGTCTAGAATGCATATAAGTTTTAGCTGTTCCATTCATCCGCAGTGTGAAGTAACAGTAATTCAAGGGGAACTGCAGTCTATGGGAAAGAGTTAGGTGTGACCCGTCATTAATGGTGGCAGTATGATGTAGTGGCAAGTGTGGGGGAAGCTGTGTAGAGAGAATGTTTTGTCTCTGAGAAAGATCCAGGAATTGGTTACCATACTCTGTTTCTGTTGCAAATAGGCCATGTTGAAAGAAGATAGCATAATGTAGAAGCATTTAAGAGCAGACTGCTCAAGAATGAATTGAGACTGGGGAATTGCTTCCACAACAGCACCAGTAAAAAGGCCCTTTTCATTTGAGTCAATGGGAGTTTAAAATATGTTAAGATGGAAATCTTCTTTTTTAATGGCTAGCTGGATGCTAAAATATTATTTACTTCTTGGCGTTTTACAAAGCATTGTGGTTTTCAAAGCCTCTCTCCAAAGATGGCTAAGATGATCTGAATGTGACATGTTCAGGGAAACTTTTCTGAGGTTAGATTTCTATTTAGAAATATCTTTTTACCTTTCCTTATTTATTTTAAGCTTTCACATGCTTTGTAAATAAATTTTTGAAATTATCCCTTAAGTGGCTTAAGTTTATTTGCTAATTAACACGAAGCACAAGACATTAGGTCTTTTTTACTTATGGCTGGGCTATGAGGATCTATGCTATATAGTGTGGATAACCTTGGTTCCTCTTACATGTGATTTAAAAAAACACTTTCACTTCTCCAGAGAAAAAGCAACAATACGGATTTGAAATATCTTTGTTTTGTATTTTCTTTTCTTGCTTGCCTAATACAATCATACCTTTCCTAGCTGTTACAATTTTCCTGTTTATCAAGTGTGGTTTACTCTAAAAATCATATCATCAATCAGCTCATAAGCCAAAACACGCTGGAGTGATTTCACATAAAAGAATGCAGAAAACTGTGGGGAACTGTCATCTGGTAAAAGGGCAATGTGCTCAGGTCTGTGCTGCAGGTCTCTCAGCCACATTACTCGGATATGATTTGCCCACTCAATAAGTACTAGCTCTGATGGCGTGTGCACATGTGATTTATGGTTGAACTCCCCTGCTTAAGGTGCTTGTCACAAAGAAGGGCTGCTGGACTGACAGTGTGGTAGACACAGCAACTTTTCTTGCTTTTTTCTTTTTTAGGTTCTAAGGAGCTTGTAAGAGTGACGTGTTCTTATTTTTGTGCATCCTTTCATCTGTTTCTCTATGTTCACGTACACATTCAAATATATGCATAGATACATAGACATCTATCTGTGTCTCTCTCTTTTTATATAAATGTAATCACAGACACTTTAAGAAATTTCTGTTAACTTTAAATATATACTGTTAAATATATATATACTTACATGCATATAAAATTTCTGTTGATGAAATATATATGTGAAATACAGCTATTTTTTGGCTTTACCCCACTCTCTTTTCCAAATCAACCTTTTTTTTTCCTTTTTGCCAGGAGTTACCAATGTAAACAACCTAGTATTTATCCCTCCATACATTTCTTCCTTTTCAGATAATAAATATATATAAGAATACATGCAATTATATAATATATATAATTATATAATAATGCAATTATATATTATATAATTTATATATAACATAGTTATATAATTATACGTCTGATTTTATATAATTATATGATAATAGATATTATTGCATTTATTTTATAACAATGAAATCATTTTATCAGAACATCCCTCTAAGACAACTGGCATATCTAACTATTATTATTTTGTTTATTTATTTATTTATTTATTATTTTAGAGAGGGGAGAGGGGCAGAGGAAGAGGGAGAGATAGAATCTCAGGCAGATTCCCTGCTGAGCATGGAGCCTGACACAGGGCTTGAATTCACAACCCTGAAATCATGACCCGAGCCGAAAGCAAGAGTAGAACACTTAACCGACTGAGCCACCCAGACGCCCCTTAACTAATTATTTTAGAAAGCTACTTAATATTCTATGAAAAAGATGAATCATAATTTATTTAGCCATTGCTCCTATAAATAATCATTTATCCCACTCCCAACCAACCTCAGGTTTGAGATATTACAAATGATGTCTTTGCGCATACCCCTCTAAAACTCAAATTTCTAGTAGGAACTATACTTCCTTTTTAAAAAGTTTGCCATTTTATGGGTGTAAAATGATAACTCATTATTAAATACTTTAATATGCATTTCTTCAATTAGCACTTTGAAAATCTTTATATATATATTTATTAATTATTTTTTTTTTCCAATTTGGATTCACTTTTCTGTAAATTGCCCATGATTCCTTTGCCCATCTTTCTACAGCATGGGAGGTATCCTCTACAATGGCCTCCATGATTCCTGCCTCATGATATTTACACCTCGTGTAAACTTCACACTTTAAGTACAGGCTGGATTTAGTTATTAGCTTCTAAAAAATAGAATACAGAAGAAGCAATGGGATGTCTGAGATTGGGTTACAAAAAGGCTGCAGTCTTCTTTCTGAGTGCTCTCTCTTGCTCACTTTGTATTTTTTACCCTGTGGGAAGTCAGCTGGAATGCCATGGGGCAGCCCTATGGAGTGGCCCATGTCACAAAGGAACGAAGCCTGCCAAAAACCATGTGAATGAGCTTGAAAGCAGAGCTCTCCTCCCTAACTGAGACTTCATGAGCCTGTAATGGTCAACAGCTTTATTGCAACTTTATGAGAGACCTAGAGCAAGAGGAATTCAGCTAAGGCACTCCTTGATGCTTGACCCACAAAAACAAAAAATGAATGTTATTTTAAGCTAAATTTTGGGGGCAATTTGTTATGCAGCAACAAATAACCGCTACATATAGGGTTCTTACATTTTTCTCATCAGTTTATAACTGCTACATTATGGTTATTTATAAACTTTCATATTCTTTGCAGATAGTTTTCTGACTCTAACATATGAATATTGGCTTTATTTATGCTATCTTTTGCTATGTAACCTAAGATAAGTTTGCATAGTCAAATACCCCCCCCCTTTTTAACCATTTGGCCTAACATTATGTAAAATAGCATTCTAAATTTTTTCTATGACTTTTATTGTTTTATATTTACACTTAAATCTCTAATTCATATGGAATATATTTTATATAGCATTATCTGTATGTTATATCTCCTGGGGAAATCCTCTAAGTTTGCTAACTTTTTCTTTAGGATTTCCATGTCTTTGATTTTTGTTCTGTGTTTTGAGATATTTCCTGTACTTAATCTCTCAAGACAGTTTTTCAAATTTCAGTAACATACCCACCTTCAGTTTTCGTGTTGAATTTTAAAATTCAATAACCTGTTTCCTAGTTGGGTTGTTTTTTTCCTAATGTAATTGAATCATTTTGTGTACACTTACAGTTTGTTTAGTGGTGGATAAAGTCATCAGTCTCCTTTGTAATTCTGCTTTACTAAGAGCTGCCTACTCTGGTTGCTCTGTTTGTTCTCTCCCTATAGCTGGTGGTCTCTGAGAAACACTGTAACTTTTCTTTGCGAGGTTATTATTCTCCTCATCCTTTGGTGCCAGCTTAACTTCTGGCTGCCTTGTACAGTGACAACCCTACACATGATGGAGGGGTGTGTAGTTCACATCTGCAAGCTTGTGGTGTTTTTTTTGGTGAATTCTGGTCTCCTTTAGGGCAGCAAAGGAAGCTTCTCCATTTTTAGTCTTCTCTATAGCAGAAGTTTGGACTTGTAGTCTCAGTGGTATAGAGAACTAAGTTTAGCAACTCTTGGCTTCTCTTAGTTCTGGGCAACCATCTTGCCATAACCAGTTCTTCTCTCTGTGGTCCACAGATCTCTTATACCTGCAGAAGCAACATGCCTGCCAGACCCAGAAGCTCCTGGGCTCTGGAGAAGTAGTTTGATTACAACTGGAGAAAGACCACAACAAAGCTGCATGGCATGCCTTCTTCCCAGCTTCTCTCTCTAATCCTAACTTGCATGATATGATTTTCAAGTGGTTTTGGCTACTGTATATTACTGTGTATATATTACTGAGTAGATAGTCTATATACTGAGGTGTTCAAAATTATAAAATTGAGCTTATTTAAGACAAGCATAAGAACTAATCAAAATATATTATTTGCCAACCCCTGAACCTGGCAAACTATAAATACCATGTATGTATTCCATCGAAGTGGAGAAGGAGTCCAAACATTTCAGAATTAAAACTGAAAGATTTAAGCTTTCTTTCAGATTTAAATTATAATATTTCCTAAAGCAATATGATTCTTTTTTGGGGAGGATTGATTTTATTTTTCTTTTAGTCATCTACAAGAGCTTTTAATGAGTATGCTCAAAGAAAAGAAAAAATGAAACAAAATGTCAGGCAACTTGTCCAAGAAATTTGAGGAAATCAAGTGATATAATGTTTATGAATCTATTACAAAATGACAAGGAACAATGAAGCAAAATTCAAATTTAACTGAAGGTAAACTTCACTATAAGTAAATTTACTTATTCTTTTAATTGGCAATTCAACTGAGATGGAATATTTCATCAATAACTTAATTACATCCTCTATTTGATTCAGATTAATCCACTTGTGAATATTCTACTAATAAATATAAAATGACTTACTAGACAAATTATGCTAAAAATTTTATGTAGGTTAGTTCTGTGGTTATCAATGCATAAGTACAAAGATCACAATTAGTATATATGACAAATATTATGGTCTATTTCTCAAGTAAAACGATTTTTAAAAAATCATGAAATAAATTAAAGAAAACCTCAATTGTCAAAATCAGTCTTCTCTTTGGGTGGATTTACCGAGAAATTCCAGGCTAGAGGATTATGTGGGGCTGGGTGATACCTCTGGGAGTAAATTGTGGTATAAGGCTTGAGAAACAAAAAGAAAAAACAAAAGAAAACAGAGAAATGCTGCTTCTATATATGATCTTCCTCTTTCAGATCAACACAAATAGAAAAACGTTCTTAAGTGGTTTACATTGGCAGTTTAGGAGCTACCATCAAGAAAATGATAGCTAATATTGCATTTTAAATAGAGAAATGTGGATCTCATAAATTCTGCTATCTTGTAGCAATGCCCACAGTTGTTTTATCTTCTTGATGTATTAGAATTTTTATGAGTATGTAAAGTCCTTCTTTGTCTCTTGTAACAATATGTGACTTAAAATCTATTTTGTCTGGTATTGATATAGCCCTTCCTGCTCTCTTTTGGTTACTGTTTGTATGGGATATCTTCTTCTATCCTTTTGCTTTCAAAATATTTGTCTCTTTGTATTTAAAGTCTGTTGTAAATGCAGATAGTTGGATCATGCTTCCTTTTTAAAAACATTCATTATGCTGATCTCTGCCTTTAAAGTGATGAGTTTCATCCATTTACATTTAAAGTGATTACTTATAAGAAAGGACTTATTTCTGCCACTTTTAAGTTGATTTTTACATGTTTTATATGTTCTTTGTTCCTCAATATCTCTATTATTGCCTTCTTTCCTGTTTAGTTGATTTTTTTCTAGTGTCCTGGTTTGATTTTCTTCTCACTTTCTTTTCTGTGTTTCTTTTTGTCACTTTCTTAGTGATTACTCCTGAGAATTCATTTAATATCTTAAATATGTAACAATTTAGTTTGCATTAATACCAACTTAGCTTCAATAGCATATAAAAACTCTGCTCCTTTATAATTCTATTCCCTATCATTTTATGTTGTTACTGTCACAAATTAAGTTTTTTTACATAGTGTGCCCATTCACATGGATTTGAAATTATTATTTTATGTATTTGTCTTTTAAATCATATAGAAAAAAGGGCATTGCAAACCAAATATATAATAATGATGGCTTTTATATTTGCCTGTGTTACATTTACTGATGTTTGTAAAAAATTTCTTCATATGGCTTTCAGTTACTATCTAATGATTTTTAATTTCAGCCTGAAAATCTCCCTTTAACATTTCTTTTTTTTTTTTTTTTTAAAGATTTTATTTATTTATTTGAGACAGAGAGAATGAGAGAGAGAGAGCACATGAGAGGGGGGAGGGTCAGAGGCAGAAGCAGGCTCCCTGCCGAGCAGGGAGCCCGATGCGGGACTCGATCCAGGGACTCCAGGATCATGACCTGAGCCGAAGGCAGTCGCTTAACCAACTGAGCCACCCAGGCGCCCCCCTTTAACATTTCTTACATGGAACATTTACTAGTGATAAACCATCCTGACTTCTGTTTAACTGGGAATGTCTTAATTTCTCCTTCATTTTTTAAGTATAGTTTTGCCAGGCATAGAATTCTTGATTGGCGGGTTTTTTGTTTTTATTTTTTTCCTTTCAGCCCTTTAATAGTCATTCCTCTGCCTTCTGGCCACCATGGTTTCTGATGAGAAATTGGCTCCTAGATTCCTGAGGATCTCTTATACATGACAAGTCATATCACTCCCTTAATGCTTTCAAAAGTCTCTCTTTGCCTTTCAACAGCTTGATTGTAAAGTGTTCCTGTGTGGATCTCCTTTTTTTTTATCCTACTTAGGATTGGTAGAGTTTCTTAGATGTATAGATTTACATCTTTCATCAAATTGTGGCTGTTTTCAACTATTATTTCTTCAAATATTTTTTCTGCCCCTTTCTCTCTCTCTTCTCCTTCTGGGAACCCCATATTGTGTATATTGATGTACTTGTTGACAGCCCACTGGTATTTCTTCATTCTTTTTTCTTTCTGTTCATCAGACTAGAACATTTTAATTGATGTATTTTCAAGTTCATTGATTCTTCTGCTTGCTCAAATCTGTGTTGAATCCCTCTAGTAAATTTTATATTTCAGCTACTATACTTCACAGTTTCAGAATTTCTATTTGAATTCTATTTATGTTTATCTCTTTGTTGGTATTTCCTATGTGTTGAGACATCGTTCTCCTGGTTTCCTTTGGTTGTTTGTCCATGGGCTTCTTTAACTCCTTGAGCATATTGAAGACAGTTGATTTGGAGTCAGTCTAGTATGTTTAATCTTCGGGCTTCTTCAAGTATGATTTCTGCATAATTCTTTTTATCCTGTGAGTAAGCCATACTTGCCTACTTCTTTGCATGTTTCATAACTTTTGGCTTAAAACTGAACATTTTGCATATTAAAATATGGAAACTCTGGAAATCAGATTTTAGTCTCTCCCCAGAGTTTGCTATTATGACTTGTTGTGGACTACAGTTGTCCATTTGTTTAGTAACATTTCCAAATTACTCTTGCAAGACTGTATCCTTTGTCATGTATGGTAATTGAAATCTTTCTCCCATTATCTCAACAATCAGTCAGTGACCTAACAGTGATTTCCTTAAATGCTAAAATTTAGCAACTTTTGTGTTCATTAAGCATTCCCTGATTGTTGTAAGATTTTGTATTGGTATTCAGAGTTTCAAAAGATTTAATTCTTAAAAGTTTTTGCCAGCTTAATGGCTGCTTCCACAGGGGGATGGATCTATGGAGTTCTGTACTCCACCATTTTTAGCAATGTTTCTCCTTGACAGCTATTATTTTATTCACTTTGAGGGAAAATGAATTAGGCCCTGGGATTTTACTTCCTCACATCCTTTTTGTTTCCCACTGTAGCAGTTTACAGAAATCTTTTCTCTTATGATTTCCATGTACATAGGCTCAAGATCCAAATGTAGATGTGAAATAATGGTTAATGCTTTGGACTCTGTAAAGCTTCTATAGCTTCGTTTGCTGCTATAGACTTAACATTTAAGCTCATTAAAAATAATTTAACAGAAATTATCATGTTAAAATGAAATTTAAAAATGTCCGGTCTTATCCTAACAAAAACAAAATTTGAAATTATCACAGGAATAAACCTTTGGGTGATGATTTTCTTCTTGTTATTTTGGGAATATTATAGTCTTAAAGAGTTTTAGCCTAGTATCATTAAACTCTTCATTTATCTATCAGACTTGTTTGTTTCTGATAATTGATTTTAGTCATACAAATTATTTGTTGCTGATGTACCAATAGTTCTTAATGATTATTGAGTTAAAAACTTTACTTTCTTTCTATAAACTGCAGTTCTATAATTCTAAGTAACTAAAGAAGTAGACTAGAATGTTTTTCAAAATTTAAGAAAGGGTTTTGTGAAATATCTCACAGAAGTTATGAAGTTTATGATATAAAAGCTCCTTTTTAAAAGAAAAGTGTTCAAACATAAACCATAATATATATTGATATCGTACTATTTGACAAAATTATATAATATTTATAAAAAGTGAGTTTAAATCTGTATAAGAAAATAATTCTTTGTTTATTCTCTACCATAAAAAATGCCTTTAGGGGAAGCTAATTTAATTTCAAAGAGTTGAATTTATTTTATTTTTATACACATCAATTATTTTATATTTAAATATAAAAATATGATAATGATGAATAAACTGGCATGAAATAATCTTCTGGTGCTTTTGAATAGCATGTTTTTAATGTGGCAACTCTTAACAGTTAAAGGAACTGTGACAGTTAAGTAATCCCTTCACCACTTAAGTACAACAGGATTTTATTATTAAGTACACTGCCTGGAAATGGTGTGCTTTTTTCATTCACACTATAAACAGTTTTGTTAGATTGGTAATCCTGCTTGTCAGATTTGTTCACTGTTTGATATTAATCAGTAGGTTTATAAAAGGTGCAGCACTGGACAGAAAGGAACAGAAAATACATTTTAAATAATGTTTCCATAAATCATAGAGAGTTAGACATCTCTAACTCTGAGGTGTATAGAATATTTTGACATTTTGTGGGTGGTTTGATAGCTTGCTACTAAACCAAAAGTTTAATAGCAAAGCTACTGTCCATTTCATTACATGACTATAGAATTAGCTCTCCCAGTATAAATTTGTTCAAAGTTCATGAGACATTTTTTCCTGAGTATTTAACAATTAACCTTTTAATTGTATTCTTATAGAATATAAACAATAAAAGTGCTATGACTATATAATGAATTATATGATTTTAAATCATGAGCAGTTACCACATGTCTTCTTTAAATTTCTTTCTATATTTCAGAAAAATTTCAGATATCCTTTACCTACATAGTCCACTATCAGCAGTTTTATTCACCAAAATACAATTTATTTAATTTGCAAATGCTGACATTGATTTGGAAGTAGTTTTAAAATCTTTTTAGGAACTCCAGGATTGGGGCACCTGGGTGGCTCAGTCGGTTAAGTGTCTGCCTTCAGCTCAGGTCATGATCCCAGGGTCCTGGGATTGAGTCCTGCATTGGGCTCCTTGCTCAGTGGGGAGTCTGCTTCTCCCTCTGTCTACTGCTCCCATGCTTGTGATCTCTCTCTCTTTCTGTTAAATAAATCAATCAAAAATCTTTAAAAAAAAAACTTTAAGGAACTCCAGGATTTAGAATATGTATCCAGGGGGCTATTATAAGGGTCATTAAATTAACAACCAGTTAGCATAAAATGATGGAAAGTGACTCACGATGGTCAGGTATAATTCCTGGACAAACATATAGGTAACTTGGCTAGTTTTGCAAATAGGTCTTTATTTCCAAATTTTGTAGATTACAGAAATGAATATAAAGATGTGGTCTGAAAGCTATCTGGCCTAAAATGTGCTTTGATCTCTTATGCTCACTGGTTCTTTCCAAGCCTCCCAGCTCTCCCCATGGCTGTTATTCATGCTCACAGCTTCAAGGGACTAGCAAACTTTAAATATTTTCCATGCTGAGTGTTTTCAAGTTGTACAAGAATATTGTTTGGTTCTTTTTTTTTTTTTAAGATTTTATTTATTTATTTGAGAGAGAGTATAAGCTGGGGAGAGAAGCAGAAGCAGACTCCCCACTGAACAGGGAGCCCGATGTGGGGCTCGATCCCAGGACCCTGGGATTATGACCTGAGCTGAAGGCAGACGCTTAAACGACTGAGCCACCCAGGTGCCCCTATTGTTTGGTTCTTAATTCTTCTCTTCACTCTCTCGTTTCCTTCAGCCCCTGAATCTTAATACTTTCCTTGCTTGATATTTTCTTCCCAGATGAAACTTTACTGTGCAGTGGCATTGACTAGATCTCAGCAATTGCTGGAGGGTAGTGGGTAACCCAAAGACACAAGGATGAGAACAAGATGAGACATAATGATGTCCATGTCCAACAGGAAGCAAAACTACAGCAGGATTGAATTTCTTTTTTTTTTTTTTAAAGATTTTTTTTATTTATTTGACAGAGAGAGACACAGTGAGAGAGGTTCGGAACACAAGCAAGGGGAGTGGGAGAGGGAGAAGCAGGCTTCCCGCAGAGCAGGGAGCCCGATGCGGGGCTCGATCCCAGGACCCTGGGATCACGACCTGAGCCGAAGGCAGACGCTTAACAGCTGAGCCACCCAGGCGCCCCCAGGATTGAATTTCTTAATCCATTGTTTAATGTCGGTTAAAATCCTTAAATTACTCACATGCAGATGCGAATGAGATGTAGTCTTTCAAGACTTCCATACCACCAACGCTTTCACTATCCAGTGACAGAGAACTGAAGAATTCTTGACAGATCTGATTTACATTGTATTTCCCTTGGTTTTTCATCTCATGTGTGTGTGATTACTGGTAAAGATGCAGCCAAACAACAGGTATTTCAGAGTCTATTCAGGTGTGCAGTTACATGAACATGTGAACTCAGAGTCAGGAATTGGGAGGCCTGCACTGAACCATGGCAGCAGAATATATTCTTAGATGCATTATGGAGCTGATCACAAATATGATGAATTGTGGGCCGGGAAACCTGACTTCTGGTCATGGATTTACCATTATCTCTCTGCCACCACAAGTGTCCAAAACTTCGAGGCTGTGACTTCTTTATTATTAAAAATGGTTGCACTCTGTGGTTTCTCAGGTCCCTTTCTTCTTTAATAGCTATATGATGATACCGAGTATGCTATGTCTTCACAGTAGATACCAATAAAATGAGAAGCTAAACCATGAAATGGGGGAAGAGGAGGAGGGAGACAACTATTCTTTTATTGAAAAAAAAACATATTCCATATTATGCATAATGATAGAAAGGGGAATAAAGAAATAATAGACCAATTACTTTTCTTAGTGAACAAATGTTTGCAGTTTTTAGGTTTATTCCTGAGTTATAAGACTTCTTTTATAGGCTTTATGAATGACATGAAACTCCTTAGACCTATAATAATTTAGTTTGCCTTTGTTTTGATATTATGTTTATAAGATCAAGACTATTATTGATATTAATCCATTATTGGACATTTTTATTCAAAGGTTTAAAAAGTACACTGGGGTAGATTCATTTTTAGGAGAAAACATAAACACGGAGAAACCATAATCCTGGTGTAATGTAGGAATCTAATTAAGACTAATGAGGCAACATTAAATTTAATGTATGATGCATTTTATATGTCTTACCATTAGAGCTGCCGCAAGCTGTTCATCAGAGCCATCTTTGGTGACTATTCCCCTACAGGCATTCTTCAGCAATCTGGGATTAGGCCATGGTACTGGGCTTGCAGAGAAGCCAACACAAAAGCAACCATGAAAAGTAAGGGTACGACTGGAATCATCTGTTGGTGAATTCAGCTGGCCAAAAAAGCTAGATATGTTTATCCTGTGGGAAAGGTTCTCCTAGGTTGCAAGGCCTGACTGTTGAGTTTAGGGGCCACCAAGACTCACAGTCATCAAAGAAATTAGGAGAGAAGCAGGCCAGAGCAAGTAGCAAAGAGAAGAAAAAGAGATGATGGTTTCACTGGATTCCTAAGATTCAGGGCCCTTACTGATGTGGAGGAATTGAGAAGCGTTCCGGGAGAAGAATCTTTCATGCTGGAATTTGCAACAGAGGTTAGCCGATGTGCATATAGGCACAAAGGAAGGAGAATTGATTCCCGGGAATCTGGAATTGAGAGTGTTTCACATAACATGATAAACATGTACAATAATATCTAGCACAACAAATTACAACAGCTGAAGTTTATTGTGGGTTTTGTGTGTAGGAGGCAGTGTTTTACATGCTCAATGTGTATGATCTCATTTGGTTCTTACGATAACTTCATGACGTAGCCATGATTACTGTCCTGATTTTACATGGAAAAAAAAAACAAAACAAAACTGAAGCAGAGAGATTAACTAAGTAGCTACATAGTTAGTGGCCAAATAGAATTAGAACATAAGAATCTGAATCACAGCTTGAACCCCTAAGGCTAGAGAAATAGGCATATATTTTCACATGGCACAGAAAACCTTTAAGCCACACATGCTGAGATTTGGGCTTATACTCTTTGTTGCAAAATGACAATTCCTTTGCCTATTTAAAATTTTAAAATTAAAATATCTATTGTTACTTGGCTCTTTAAATAGGAACCTGGAGTTCTCTGAGCTTGGGTCATGCTGCCCTGAAACTTTATAAATGGCTTATAAAATTGCAACCTTTCTAGATGTGGAATGTTTCTGCTTTAAAGCATAATGGTTAATCTTTGCTAATTGTTGCTGTTTGTTGACATACAAGCTTTGTACACAGTTTCTGAAAGTTTGAATTCATAGCCTTCTGGATCTTGCTGGTCCCCAGGGGGAGAGTGATGCAGATTTGTTGTTAGATGGTTCAGGCAGAGGACAAACCATGGATATCCATAGAAGGCCATGGTTAAAACTTGTTAACTCATAAACTCACTAAGTAAGTAACTAACGATATTAAGTTCAGCATTGTGGAAATTACAGGGTTGATGCTCAAAAGAGGAAGAAAAACCACTTTTTGCTACTTTCAGTTGTTCCTTGTCTGTCTTAATTCCTTATGTATCTTTTTCCTTTTTCTGCTGGCCCAACATTGCCCCAGAAATTGCAACTTTAAAATTAGTAAGTAGCAGAGCTGAGAGTGCAATCCAGGCCGCGTGGCTCTGGCACCCATGTTCTCTACTACTCACTGTGCTGCTTGTTAGCCTGACAGTTACTTTCCTTTGGGAAACTCCACAAAAATTTCCCTCTTAATTGCTTTGGTAATTATTATGCCAGAACCTTTTATAAGTGCGAGGCAAACTGAAAAATGGTTAGCTTGAAGGTGAACGAATCCTTTCTGGACAGAACTACACATAGATGGAGTTGTAGGTCCTAGTTTTTAAAGAAGTGCATCTATAAAGGGAAATAGCCTATGTTTAAGTGGCTGTGAGTTATGGATGAGCTTACACATGTACAATACAATTAGGAACTTATAACAAAGGATCTTCTCTTTATGACTTATGCAGCTATAGACATTTGTACATTATGGCAACAATGTGGGAAAATCTAAATCAGCTGGGCAATTCATTTTCTGCATGCGAACACAAAGCTAAAAAGATGGACCGATTGTTTAAAAAAAAGATTTCCCAATTATCTCCTGAACAATCAGGGATAGGTTACCTGCCAGCCTTTAAAACCAATGCGTAGTAAGTGATTGTCCAGTGGTTCCACAAAGGCTTCTTAAATGACATCTATCCCCTCCTTCCTTTTTTGGACTGATGATTTCATTAAAAGCCATTCTCCAATTGTCGTTTTGCTTTCTCTGCTTTAATGTGGTCTGTGGGGTTCATTAGATCCACCGTGTTAATGGCATCAGCTGGGTTTAGGTTTCATTGCAGCTGAACCTCACCATTGCTAATCACTTAGCTAACATATGCCAATATCATGGTACCTAATGACTCCTTCTGCAGCGACTACTTCATATTCCCATACCTCCCCTCTAAAACACCGAAGTAGCCCTGATTATCAGTGTGAATTGCAGGACGGTGGGAGCATTGATGGCTTCCTCTCTCATGCTCGGTTTAGAATCCTGCAGCTTTGTCAGGCATTTTCCGCGATCCGTGTTCGCCCTCTCCTCTTCCCTATTTCGTGGACGTGCTTGCCACATGAGGCTAAAATCAGGGGCTTGCGTGTCCAAAGTCGTACAGCCTTTTCGCCAGTTGCTGCTCAATTCCCTCACCCAACATTGCCTAGGCCTCGCAGTGGCATAATTCAGAGCAATCTTAATTTGCTTTCTGCAATCTCATTGGTCCCGGGGGACAGTGAGGGCATCCAAGACTGAGTGGGAAAACATTGCAGATGTAGAAGGACAGTCTATTGCTCTTCAGAAGTTTTGGTATCTCGAGATAATTTTGATCTGTGTATCTCCTTCTTGGTTTCCTTTGATATCTGAGACCTGAATAAAAGGCACCGTCCGATCTCTTTCTCTCTCCCTTCTTCCCCTAATGTGATTACAAAGGGGACGACGAGGGCCTAACACTGAGGGGTGCTGGCTCTGGGGGTTCAGGCAGCAGCAGAGTGTGGTGGTAGAGCGTAATTCTGCTTCAAGGAAGATATTGCCCAATTTTTTAAACTTAATAGGATTAGTCATGGGAACTATTTTTAGCAGAAGTTCAACTTTATCCATGTATTTTTAATGTGGGAAAATTGTGTCCTTTTCCCTCCGCTCATGTTTGATGTATTCCAGCCCTCCTGCGAGCGTGTTTGAGTATCTTAGGGGATCTGGAGTGGAGGAGAACTTCCTCTCGGATTCTCTCTGTTTTCTTTCGTGAAAATGACATTCCAAAGCTGTTTCACTTTCTGACAGGAAGTGGAGCCTTGCCAAAAATGATTAAAGTCCGAGAAAGCATAACAGTTCCAAAGCTGCAGCCGTGCTTTAGGAGTCCTGAGTTTGACATGGTGTCAAACAAATGTGAAATATTGTTTAATAAATTTGAATAATAGAGAGATAGGAAAAAATCATTCTTGGCTTAGAGCAGTAGTGGTTTGAATTAAGTATGTAAAAGACTACCTACATCTAATAAACTGAAATAAATATGTAAATACACTTGGGTGAGGTTAGCTGGGCCTCTGACTTGATTCCATTATACTAGCTCTATGTGTGGGACAAAAGCCCGTGTGAGTTGAAAAGCGTATGTATCTCTGTATTTCTCCCGTGTTTGAAGGAAATGACTTCTGCCTGTATGATCAAACCCGTGCGGAAGAGGTAATTATTTTTTTTAATTTTGTAATTAATTCAATAAATTCGTCAATGAAATCACTTAGACCAAAATAGTTTTGTTCAAAAGGGCTAAATAATAATTGAAAACTTTAGTCAATATCTGGACTCATAGGCCCAAAGGCTTTTTATATATTAGCGGCCTCAATTATTTCACTGACAACCCTAGTTAAATTGTGTTACCTTTCCACCAGAGTTACACGTTTATGCAGACAACCATGTGCTACCCCTCCCCCAAAATAAAACTGACCAACATAAAGAGCATCTCTCTCAAATTAATAAAAAATACCGCTTCTCTGAGAGAAAATCCTGATGAAAAAACTTACAAAACGTGTTTTATTTTTTTTAAACTTCTTTGAAAGAAATTAGTACAAAAAACTGATTTCGTTACTTCTTTCTTTCACTCTTCTGTGTATATATTTGGAATATATGTTTTTAGGGCAAAAAATTCAAACTCTTCTGTATCCACTAATATTCAACCTATAGTACGATTCATGACCACTTTTTAGACAAGTCAAATTGATTAGAGGAGTCATTCAGTGTCATGGAGTACAATTTGTCACTTCGTAAACAGCTCCAATCTGCTGCCTACAAATGTAGAAGGACCGCCAAATAAATCACATCAAATGGTGGGAGTAGATAGTATCCCTTCATCTATAATTGGTACAGCCTCTCCTGTCACATTTGTTCATTCTTGTGATTCTGGCGTGGATTGACACTGACGTGGAAAGGGCAGCCACTGTCAAAGATGTTAGAGAGTCTGTATTTCGGTGATGTACATGCTAATAGATATCCATCATAATATTACATTAACGTCACCCATGTATCAAACATACAACTTAGCCATCTAGATATCCGATGATAGGCCCATAGAGTTCTGTTCTAACGGGAGATAAGCTCTTGGAGTTGAAGGGAAATTGATAGATGCCAGAGGGAAATAACACAATTAACAGATATGTAAGAAAGCAACGCAAATGTAGCTTGCGTGCACTGTTTCCTTGGCCATAATTATAAGCTCTACAGTTTAATTCTGGGTAACATTTTCATAAAAGATGATCAATAGACACACTACGTTTTTGCTAATTTCAAAACATCTTTCATCTTAAAAATTCTTACTCTTGTCAGGCCAAAAAAATAGTTGCTATTACAATTAGTGCTTTATAGTATGTCCTAGGTTTAGGCTTTAATGAAAATCTGCTTTCTTAGGGTCAGAACTCTTTCACCATGCAATATCTGTGCGTGTGCCTATGTGCTCGTATATATAAGCAAACACACACATACACCCAGGCTTTTCTATATATTATACCGTACTGCCACACTAACATTAAAAATTAACATAAATTAATGAAGACAATATACTTCCATAATGTCAAGTCTTTAAACACTGTAGACTCCGGGGAGATGAAAATGGACTTCAATTGTTGCTGAAACATCTCTAATATATTGTATTCCACTCGGCAGAGATAATGGCCATGTCTACATGACAAACTGGAAAATTCAGTATTACATTAGAACAGCCTTGTTTTATTGGGTTTTTACTATTTGCCAGAAGCTTGCATATATTATCTCATTCAATTTTACAGTAAGTGAAGGAGGTGGCTATGTTTATTCCCATTTTACAGATGCGGAAGTGGAGGCACCGAGAAAATAAATGAGGTGCACAATATTACCCAGAAAGGGAAAGAACGAAGATTTTAAGCTCAGGACTATCTGGCTACAGACTCCTTTGCACTATGTTATGCCTTCAATCAAACTTCTAGGACTCAAACTAATCTTTGAGAGCTGAATACGTAGTAATAATGCCAACAGAGAAAACGGCCAATCCGGACTCTCTGAACTTTCCCTTTCCTATCCCATTACTTGATCTTGGGAGTACAGATGTCTGCAGAAATGAAACTTTCTCCATGAAAACTCTGGCCTGGGCTTGCAATGTTCTCTCTTCAGCTCTGCATCCAAGATATAAAGCCTTTCTAGAAGAAAAGTGGGTAGGTGTGGGACTGTTGGAAGGGGTCCAGGAAGATGTTATTTACCACAAGTACAGAAACAAGTCAGTCATCCAAATGAAAGATTCTAATTTTAATATTTAATTAGCCAAAATCTTCCACAAAATTTTTGACCTTCTATGAAGAAAAATAACCCTTGGAAAAATGCAGGGACATTTCCCTTACTAATGAATGGAATTTATAAACAATTATATGAATTTTCCAAAGGGTCTGCCTTACTCCCCTGGGAGATCTTATTTTCTAGAAAAAACTGGGAACCTGGAGAGGTGTATATCATTAACAATGAATCACTGCAACTTTTTCCAAAAGATTCATAACTAGAAAACATGATTTTTTTTGTAGGTTGACTGAATTAAATTCCATCAGACATGCTTGCTTGTTGACATGGGATTTGTGTTGAAAAGGTAAAAAAAAAGGTTTATTAAACCTATTGTTCTTTTCTAATAGATAGTTAAAAGGAAAGAGACATAAATCCATTTGAAAATAGGTTTGGACAAATAAATGGCAAAAAGTAATTCCAGTTATTTGATCTAAGTTATGAAAAATGGCATTCCCCTATTGATAAACAACACAGAATTGACCAATATCCAAAGCAGGCAGCTTTCATGGGACTGTGCTCATTGTCAACAAATGTTGGGAAAAGGTCAATGGTTAATTAAATAATCCATCACCTCAGGATATAGAGTAGTTCTCAACTCTGACAATCAGTGACAGAAATATTAAAAGGTCAAGAAATGAGTTACAATATATTCTGTTTGTTATTATGTATTATAAAGATGTGACTCCATTAAAGAAGTAGAGGATAGAAAAGGTTCATATCCTTCCAGAAACATGCTTCCTAAACAAATTTTGGATTATTTACTGATATGAATACTGCAAATTCTCCTGAAGCCAGAGGCTTCTTTTGATTTTTGCACTTTTTGAAAAAAAAAAAGATGCTTTTGATAGAGAGCACGTGTCTCCCTACTTGAAAAACTATGGGGGGGGGGGGGGGGGGGGGGTTGGAAGAGAAGCTTCTTTTTTGAGAATTGCTTTCACCTGGTCTGGTAATTTCAAACTGCTATTTGCTCTGTAACAGAGCATCTTTGTAAATATGGTAGCTTTCAACTGCTGACTGTCTTTTCTTCCCATGCTGGGTAACTCTATCACTCTCAGAGGATAGTAACATCTCCAATTTCCTTACATCAAGTCCAGAATAACCCTTCTGTAAATTAAAAGTGCTACACAAACTTGATATATCGATTTGACCTAATTTCCTTTTGCCAGGATTGGCTTTTTCATTATCATTTCCAGACATTTGTTTTGGCTTTTTTTTTTTCCAGTGGGAATTATTATTTAATTTGGGCTGCCTTATCTAGCAAAAATTCTTTCTCCATCATCCTCCCTTATTCCTTCTTCCTGCTCCAGACTGTCACTGATTCATTCTGAGTTTTCAAGTCTCAAGTGTAAGCATTTCCTTTGTGTGTGCGTGTGTGTGCATGTGCACTCTAGGTTGACTAAAAGAAAGACCACCCATTTTAGTCTTTCCACCAGCCTTTCTCCTTTACCTCTTGGGGCCAAAATATGGAACACAGACTAGGAAAAGAGGTGCCCCAGAACAACTACTTTCCAGGAAGCCATAAATCATGTGTGATTAAAGTAATTGGCAACAATAGAGAGAAAGCATGTTCCTGTGCTTTGGCTCTTAGTTTTGCATAGGAGGGGAAACTGGTCAACTAGTTGAGATCACCACAGGTTTAGGAGAGATAATGCTTCATTTGAATAGAAAAATGAAGCCTCTTACTTCTCCCTTGAGAATGTGGGGCCCGGTGAGTGGTATTATATAGCCACGTCACTTTGCTGAAATGTGCATTTATATCGCTTCTAAACGAGGGGTGTTTCACCAGGGACTTTGACCCATGACTGTGCACGGCTTTCCCCCTTGCTGTCTGGGTGATCGCTGCTGTCTCGAATATGGGCAAGTGTTATATGATTATTTTATCTCTTACTGTAAAGCGTTTTGAGAGACTTTGTAGGAAAGGCAATATAAAAATAAATTGAATTGAACTACGTCTTCACCTCCCCACTTTTTAGTGCTGAAACCTTTAGAGCAAAAAGTGCAGGGCTGTGACAAAGGACAAGATTAAAATGGTATCAGGAAAATGGTCAACTCTGGAGAACCCTGACCCTCCAAGAGGGGTGCGTGTGCATGTGTGTGTGTGTGTGTATTTTGGTTGTTGTTACACTTGCAAGAGGAGTGTGTGTGTTTATATTTTGGTTGTTGTTATACTTGCCTATGTTTTAGTTTAAGTTACAACTAGAGAAAATCATATTTGTGTTCTGAAGTTAGTAATTTCAAGTCATAAGATATTTAGAATCTACTTTCAGTTGATGCATTTCAACAAAGACAAGACTTGTTAATCATACAAGTATCTTTTTTTACATAACGTATCATGGTGCATTCAAAACCACCATGAAGGGCCAAGGTCTGAACCACGTAATGTTACTTTCAGAATCCACAACTTCAATAATTTTTCTTTTAAAATAAAATAATCTTGGCTTAGGGTAATAGGTTTTTCCTGCAGAAGTATGATTTTGTATTTTATGACACTGCATCAATACATTATTTTAATAAATGGCTCTTGGTTCACCAGAAGTGCTATATTTTGACAATATCAGCCAACCTTTTCATTTGTTTAAGCAGGAAAAGTAGGGTGCCAAAATAAAGCTACTCCAGAAGAACATCTCAAGAATGTTTATGAAAACTGTTACAGCTACATTTATTAGAGTTAAAGCATAGTACTCATTTGTCATGCAGGATTCCAGGGAAGTGAGTAATTTCTGTATTTCTCCAAATGCCAACGTTTCGTATTTTGAGGTAACAATTTGCTTGTAAATATGAAACTAGCAACCTAGACTGCAATGTGACAAAAGGGGGTGGAGATCTGTCATTATCTGGCAAAGCTTATTGGATATATTTGCTCTTTGCCATGGTATTTCCCATGAACATACGTTGAGGAATGAAAAGACTTATCACATCAGGCTCTCTGACAATGGGCCTGAATTTTTAAAATTCTGATTGGATGATTTCCTTGAAGTTAGAAACAGCCCCCCTACTGGCCAGAATGAGGTGTGTCCCTAGCGTATCTCATTCTTATCTCCATCAAGTTCTCTCTGAGACTCCCTGTTTACAGATGAGCATTTCAGTCCATGGAAAATCAGACTAATTTCAAAATTGTGACCTCGTTGACTGTTAAATTATCAAAATACAGAAAGCAAATTCTTTCCTGTGCCAGAGTCTTTCTTGCTTGTGAGGTTGCAGAGAGCTGTCTCCTCTATAGATTTGTTGTTTATTACTCCTTTTTATCTAAAGCTCTCTACGATACTTTTGCATAGTGAGTCAGATTCTCCCAGGTATCCTGGGGATAAATGGGAATATTATTGGCAGTACATGGGGTCTCTGGGGTCTGAAAAAAATATGAATGCTCCTTCAAAGGTGCTTATTATCTTAGGATGGTACAGAAACACATACAGTCATTCATTTCTGAGTTTATTCTTTGTGGGATAGTATGCTCTGGTTCAGAAGGGCCACTCCTACCCTAGAGTTAAGATAACAGAAAATACACACACACACATATATTATATGCATACATTAATGTATACATTAGCATTTCCTTTTCAAATAGCTCACTTCATAGAAAATGCGGCTGTACCTAGTAATTTATATGCAGAAGTAGAAAAAGTATCTCAGGAATAAGACAGAAGGGAAAGAAGTATTTTGAAATTTATTGAGCTATAGATCCTAACATCTCGTACTTACTTTCTCCCTGCAATGGACTGAATGTTTGCATCCTCCCAGAATCCATATCCTGAAGCCCTAATCCCCAACATGATGGTGTTTGGAGGTAGGGCCTTGGGAAGTAATTAGTTCACGAGGGTGGAGCCCTCATAAGTGGGATTATAAGAAGAGATATGTGAGAGATGATCTCTCTTTCCACCGCGTGAAGGAACAGTGAGAAGGCAGTCATCTACAAGCCAGGAAGAGGGCTCTCACCAGAACTTGATCTTAGGCTTCCAGCTTCCAGAAATGTGAGCAATAAATGTTTGTTCTTAAAACCACCCAGTCTGTGGTGTGAGATAGCAGCCTTAACTGACTGAAACATTCCCCCGACCTCAACTGTATTTATTTTCCCTTTAGACCATGGCTCCATTTCCAAATGGATTGATCGACAGATGAAGTAGCAGGCTCGGGCTTTAGTCTATTGCACTGTTCTTCTGCTGCACTTACCCTGTGTCTCGGCACCTACTGCTCACACATTTGCTATGCACCAGGACCCAGATGTTTTCATGACTACAGACTTCTGCTTGTGATGATCTCTAAGACTGAAATCACTTTCACTCTCCTGGAGTATTGAGAACCCACTCATCTTCAAGTCTTTCTCCAATCCAAGTAGCAGAAATGAGCCTCAGTTTTCCATGTGCGAAATGGGGAATATATAGCATCCCCTTTTTGTGGCAGTTACGACAATCACTGAGAGCGAGTGTGTGTGATACTGTCTAGTAAAATGTCATGGTGTTCTTTAATTATTACTTCTTCTCTGAGAACCAGAAACATGTTGTACTTAAAATACTCAGCCTCTGATTATGCATCCATATGCATAATCTTTTTCTATACCTTGTAGGTCTTATGGAAACACTGAGCATTATTTATATCTATATAAATATATAATACTTACATTCAGGGCTCTAGACTTAGCGGAAATTTCAAAAATATTTGTTAAAATGGCCTGTCCCAAATTATCAATGTGCCAAATGTCCCAGTATATATTCTTGGATCATTTGGACCACTACCAAATTGAATTTGAATTTAGTTCCATTCACCAAGTTTATTCTTACTGCAACATGTCCTACACAGTCAGTGCTTCTAGTTTCCACCTTTGGGCAGACTCTGTCAAAGAGGGCTGCTATATGAAATACACCAACAACATGTTTCGGTTTGCATGATGTTTTCACAGCACCACAGTCCAGTTGGCAAGTTGACGAAAGCCTAGACACGGAACTTCATTTACCGGCTTTCCTGGAGCTTGCAGATTGTACACTGACAGCTTCCTTTGTAGCAGTCTTGGTGCTGGGTTTCTGCACCTCAGACAGCAATGCTATGGGCCAAAGGGTCAACCTCCATGGTGCGAGGGGCACTGCCCTTCAAGTGGCTTCTCTGATGCCCAGTGTCCCTATTGTGGCACAGAAGAGGGGAGCGCTCCCCTTTAAGGTAGGTCCCTGTGGTGTGGCCACATATAAATGCACATGATGTGATGGGCCTCCAAAAGAGTTGTAAAATACAAGACTTCCAAAGGTGCGGTGGGCTCCTTTATCAGAATTTTAAGACTGGCTAGGACACACTGTCTTTGCTTATTAATGGATAGATCTGATACATTCTAAAAGATGAGTTGCAGAGTTTCGTGTTTTTCTCCATACTTACTGAAGCAGCCTATTTGATATCAACTGACGGAGCCTCCTCCTGAGGAATCATCAGAAGGTCAACAGTAGTCTAACACCATGTGTCATTCACCTCACTTCATCTCATCACCTGAGCATTTAATTGTCTCATATCACAAGAAGGGTGAGTATAGTACAATAGGATGTTTTGGGAGTGACCACATTCATATCACTTTTATTACAGTAGATTGCTGTAATTGTTCTATATTATTGTTAATTATTTTGTTACTCTTCTTTTGTGCCTAATTTGTAAATTAAATGTTATCATAGGTACATATGTATAGGAAAAACCGGTATATACATATAGAGAGAGTTCAATACTATCCACGGCTTCAGGCATCCACGGGGGCACTTGGAACATAGTCCCTGTGGATATGGGGGAGGGGGACTACTGTATATTTATCCACATCCCTTTTTACTCCCTTAGAGGAAGCTGATCTCATCAAAATGTGTGTGGAGAGCTAACCTTTTGTACTGGCAGCTTAGTGACCAGCTCAAAAACTACATCCCACAAGGCACTTGGGGAGAGACCAGAGAATCCTTGTGATGCCATCTTTAGATTGAGATCACAGTGCTCTGAATAAGCCTGCTGTACAGCTAGTCATTTTATGTTTAAGCATTTGCCAAATTGAGTTTCCCCAAACGACATGTAACTCTCACCTCTGTCAATCAAACCCACAAGTTTAAAATATATGGAAGGAGAAGAGCACCAATTCCTTCCAAAGATCCATTAGGCTTGCATTTTGAAGCAAGAAGTGGAAAAAAAAAATATATATATATATATTTAAAGAAAGAAGTAAAGTTTGCCTCTCAGGCCAAGTGTTTTCAAGTTCTCATATGTCTCAATGAAAGCCAACCTAATTAGTATAAATCAGTTTTGCATTATAGATGTTCAAGTATAATGAGTTCTATT
Organism: Neomonachus schauinslandi; assembly: GCF_002201575.2. Lineage (NCBI taxonomy): Eukaryota > Metazoa > Chordata > Mammalia > Carnivora > Phocidae > Neomonachus > Neomonachus schauinslandi. The sequence continues at coordinate 109,338,742 of NC_058405.1, forward strand.
ATGACAGATTGCAGTAGGTGAGATATATGTTATTCAACGGTATGTCTAGGAAAAAAAATAAACATGCTTCATTTCTTCATGAGAGAATGCTTATTTATAGTGCAATATATATCTACCTCCACTGTAACATTAAAGTTTTGACTGCTTTTTAGCTATAAAATGTGATATTGGTGTAGCAGCTGCACTATTCAAATGATAGCTATAGTACAGCTACTCTCAGGGAGGGAGATTTATTGCTTCCCTACTTGGATAAGGATATGTGCACATTTACTCTGTTTCATTGCTGGTGTCCTATATTTTAATGACACAAAGTGATAGAAAAGAACATTATAATAAAGAAGTCCTTTAATTCTGCAAATACAACGGCACACTTCATATAAAACTTTGTTTTAACTTTATGTAAATTCCCTGTCTTTTTCCTTCCGTGAAACAGTCTACATCGGGAGAGATCTTAGACTCCTGCGCGTTCCCTTATGTTTCTTTTTGGCACTTCTTTCACACCAAAGTCATGGGATAGGAGGAAAAGGGTTGGGGGTGGGGGGAGGGGAGAAGATAGGAGAAGGGAGAAAAAAGGAGAGAGTTGAGTGAATATCCCAAAGTAGTTCAGCCTCTTTTTGTGTGTGGTAACTCATTGCGGAGGCAAGCTGGTGGATGTGAAACTTCGGATTCAACTTCAAGTCAGTTTGGAAGCACATAGCTTGCTGTTCAAAAGACAATAAAAAAAAGGATAGAAAGTTAAAAAAACTTTTTTCCAACTGATTTTTGTCTCTTGTTCTTTGTCTTAATATTGTCTTGAACCAATAACCTAGTGACAGATGGGCACAATTCTGAGCTTGTGGCAGTTTGGATTAGATCTGATAAGCATTCAGTTCTATTTGGTATTGAAACAGTTGGAAATCACATGAAGACAGGCTTTTTCAGAAAAGGCCATTACTTGGTAGTTTCTGATGGGCTGAAAGTGCTGCTAGAAGAGTCTTTGGAGTATTTGGGGATTTCATGATTGATATCAGGCAATACAGAGGGGCCCAATGTGCTTTCAGTAGTATTAACCACACTCTTTAAGGCAGGGAAAAGTTTTGATATGTTCTTTCGTTATCCCAAACCCCTGAACTATCCCTTATACTCACATCCTCCTCTCAATTTTTGTTCAGAGATTTGTGGGTTTAGAATGTTCTTTTAATTATTTCTATTTGCACACTAATAACCTGTGAAATTAGCAGGTATACATGCCCTATAGTGTATGAGATTTAGGCGGACATGTCTTGATCTTTCAGTTACCAGAAAAGCAATTTATAGCTCTCAAAATGTCATCACATACATATTAGAAAATAAATTGGCAATTCAAAAGTCATTGAATAAGCAGATCAGGTTATTTTACCTGTATGTAAAGAAAATGAAAATATAGATCTTTCTTGTCTGTTTCCTTTTTTGGTCAGTAATTTGGTAGCATTGTTGGTATTTTTCAAGCTAATCTGATGTTTTAGGTATTCATTTTTGCCCTAGAGTCTTATATGGGGATCGTTCTTTGCTCTTTAGCCACATGCAAACCACATTTCCATTAAATATTTATCAAAATGCAGTTCCTAAAAAGTTCATAGGTGTCTTTTTTAAACAAAGTCCAAATAGCTGCCTTTCTGAATTAAACAGACAGACAGTTTTGGTACATGAATTATTGTTTCTGTAATAATTGCCTGCAACTGAATAACACATGGAGACCATCTTTGATAAATATAGAAATAACTGAGTTTGCTAAATCGTCTTTGCATTATTTCATTATAAAGCTATGCCAGTCAATTAATTCTTCTTTCCAGCATGTGAGCACATTGTGCACCAAGTACTGAAATGAGAGTGTTAAGGTCCTACAACGTAGAAGAGTTTAGATACTTATTTGTGGAGAATGCAAAGAGCAGGTACACACTTACCTTATTATTTCCTCATGCATAAATGTCTTCGTTTAAAATTACTTACCAATAGGGGCGCCTGGGTGGCTCAGTCATTAAGCGTCTACCTTCAGCTCAGGTCATGATCCTAGGGTCCTGGGATCGAGCCCCACATTGGGCTCCCTGACCCGCGGGAAGCCTGCTTCTCCCTCTCCCACTCCCCCTGCTTGTGTTCCTGCTCTTGCTAAATAAAATCTTAAAAAAAAAATAAACAAAATTACTTACTAATGTTTACTCATGTTATTACTTACTAATAACATGAGTACTAATAACATGTTATTACTTACTAATAACATGAGTAAATTTCCAAGATGACTGTTTCTTAGCACCAGTCCCTACCCTGCACCACTGTCCCCCACTTCTCACCATATAACCTGGCAACCAATGACCAAGTTTTACTACTAAGGGATATTTTACCCGAATCCATTTTAAAAGATTATGGACATATGGGTTCTATTTTTCAGGTGTTTTCTAAAGAAACATTTAGTATGTATGTGTGCTTATGTTAATTTAATTTTTTGTTGATGTAGAAAAAATCTATAAAAATGTAGAATTTCACACATTTCCATTCTGGATTTTAATATCAAACATTATAAGTGACAACACCTATCAAAAGTATGAAATTCTTTGAGTAATACAGATGAGAAAACTTCTGGTAAAGAGAAAATCATCACATGAATAAGATCATAAATAAATTTAAGTTATTTTTGTCAGGTGCTCAGTATTTTATCCTAAAATTAGTTCTGTCAATTGATTAAAAATAATGACATCTTTGCTGCTATAAATTTAACATGAAACACTATAAGATGGTGAAAGTTTATTTAGAATTTGAAGTTAACAATTTTAGAGTGATAATTTAATTTTCATTTGTATCTTTTAAATTCCACCACCTAAAGATGCTGTAAGGAATTGATTGATTGATTGATTTCAGTTTAACATATGCTTCTTCAACACACTTAGTTCAATCATTTTGATTGAATCACCTGATCACTGGCTAGTTATTAACTAGAAATTTGAGTAAACTGGCATATATCCAATTTTTATCTTTGAAGGAGTTTGTAAGTGGTTTATAAATGGTCCCTGTAGAAAGTGGGCAGGAAAAGTTGAAAAATTAACATTTTTCAAATGCAGTGTCACTGACAGTGAGTTGTCCCTTTTCTAACGGAGAAGAATGCGTTGTTCTTGGCTGTCAAATTGTGGCTACATTTGGGGATAGGTAGGTGAGAGGGTGGTAGTATGAAAAGATCACTGAGAAGCCTGGTTCTATATTGGGAATTTGAAAGTATAATGGCATGTCATTCCTATAGAAAAGTCTAGCAAATAGTATTATTGGGCATGTTAGGTAACTGTGGAATGGAGAAACTAGGGAGTGTGTTTAAGGTCACCCAGCTATGTAAGTGGTACAGTCACAATATAGGAGCTGACAGAAGAATCATTGGTATTGTAGAGAAATGTCTTCCAATAGATGTATGTGAACCACAGATGCAAGCCTTTTATGTTTTCTAGTCACATTCAAAAGAATAAAAGGAAACAGGTGGAATTAATTTCAATAAAGTATTTTATTAAATGTATCCATTTTTATTTCAAAATACAATAATTAAAATTACTATTGATGTAAGTTACTTTATTTTATTCATACTGTCCAATTTCCGTATGTGTTTTCAATTAGAACACATCTCTTTTCAAGCTAGTCACGTGTGAAGTGCTCAGGAGCTCTATGTAACTAGTGGCTACCATATGGGACAGCATAGCTTTAGAGTCCTTGGGAATCCAAAAGTAGCACACACAGAACTGTGATTGATTGGCTAGTAACCAGTGTAATTAAAATGGCCAGGAATTCCAAAGAAAATGGTCTTACTGACATACATTAATTTTCGGTCATGTAGTGAAGGGGCAGTTTCATTAGGGAAGAACATAAGTGCCATAAGGGAATATGTTACTTAGACAAATTAGAGCACAGGGTAGCATAGAAGGGATGTTCAAGTCTGTTGGTTGGTGAAGCTAAGGAGATATGGTTTCCTGGCTTCATAATTTTATTTGCAATAAACAAATATTGTTATGTGCTACTGTCTCTGAACTGCATTATATACTCAGAAATAAAAGCACAAATATGGTGTCTGTGGAGTCCATTGGTCCATGATACGCCCACATGTATGTTCAAAGAGAGAAAGACAAGTTTTTTTAAAACTGGGCATCAACACTACTGGGTATTTACCCAAGGAAAATGAAAACACTAAATTGAAAAGATATATGCACGCTACGTTTACTGCAGGATTATCGTTATTTTTTATTTATAATGGTCAAGATATGGAAGCACCCCAAGCATCTATCAATAGATGAATGGATAAAGAAGATGTAGTGTATACACACACACACACACACACACACACACACACACACTGGAAGATTACTCAGCCATAAAAAAGATGAGATCTTGCCATTTGCAATAACATGGCCTGACCTAGAGGGTATTATGCTAAGTGAAATAAGTCAGAGAAAGACAAATGCCATATGATCTCTCACTCATATGTGGAATCTAAAAAACAAAACAAATGAATTAACAAATAAACAAAATGTAGAATCAGACTTAATAGGTACAGAGAAATTGTAAGTGCAGAGAACAAACTAATGGTTGCCAGAAGGGAGGAGGTTGGGGAATAGACTAAATGAGTGAAGGGGAGCAGGAGATACAGGCCTGCAGATGTTGAATAAATAAGTCACAGGAATAAAAGGTACAGCATAGGGAATGTACTGAATGGCATTATAATAGTGTTGCATGGTGACAGATTGGTAGCTACACTTGCGGTGAGGATAATATAAACTTGTTCAATCATTATATTGTACACCTGAAACTAATGTAACATTGTGTGTCAATTATACTCAAGTAAAAAAAAAAACCTGGACACTGACAGATATTCAAAGGGACTGAAGAACCAGCAATCCCAGCTCGCTCAATGCCGAATATATTATGTGTGTATATAAAAGGCAACCAATGCAGCAAAGAAAAGGAAAACAATAAAAAAGTTGGTCTAGAAAATGACCAGGTCTGGGCACTGGGTGGCTCAGTTAGTTAAGCGACTGCCTTTGGCTCAGGTCATGATCCTGGAGTCCTTGGATCAAGTCCCACATTGGGCTCCTGGCTCAGCGGAGAGCCTGCTTCTCTCTCTGACCCTCTCCCCTCTCATGCTGTTTCTCTCTCTCTCTCTCTCAAATAAATAAATAAAATCTTAAAAAAAAAAATGACCAGGTCCAACTATGAACAATTGGCCTTTGTGGCAGGAAAGATTTTAGAGTCTGACAAGAGGGATTCCCAGTGAAATGAGTTCACCTTTTTAGAAGATATAGGTGTTTTATGGCTACAGAAATTAATCAGTAGTTCTACTAATAATTTAAGTATATTGGTTTGAAGTTCTCTTCAAATAATTGCTTTTTCTATGTGGATTTCCTCACCAATAAAATGAGTTTAATGTGCATCTACCTCATTAAAAAATATATGAATTAAAAGCATACCTCTTATCTCACAGCTTGGGCTCAAACCTTGATCTCTGTGATGTGGGGCAAGTTACTCTCTCAATTCCTCAGGAATATCAAGTGTGAAAGGAGGACAATGACCCTCTACTCACTGGTTTTATTGAAGATTTTAGTTAATATATGCAAAGGGATTAGAACATTCCCTAGCATTTAAGTGCTCAGTGGATATTAGTTATTGTAATTATTATTATTAAAGTTACCTGGGGAAATGTTAAATAATACACTTTCCTTGACTCTATTTCATATTAACTGAATTGGCCTCTTGGAAACTGCTAGCGTTTATAAAGTTCCCCAGTGAATCTGAGGACCGGTGGAGTTTGGAAGCCACACCGGTGGATAGAGGATGAGTACTGCTGGTGAAACCATTCATTCTCAGGATGAGCAGTTACTTGCAACAGCAGTGATGTTTGTCGGAACCCTACACTAGAGTCACCAGGGAACTGTAAACATCTGGATACCCAGAGAGCACCCAGACCAATTAAATGAGAATTGGCTCAAGGTGGGTTCCAGACATCGGTATTTTAACCACCCTCTCCCTCCCCTCCACCCCATGGTAGCAGCATGTAAAAAAGGCAGGGAACCTCTGACCTCGGGTAGGTTTAAATTCCATATCCTAATTTTTTTTTTTTTTTTTAGAAAAATGCTTCTAAGGTTTTAGATGATGGCAAATTGACATAAAAATAGCACATTAAGAAGAGCTTTATGAAAAGGGTGCTTAACTGACCCAGTGTTATCTTTCGCTGCCCTTTTTTATATGGATGAATAAAGACAGATAGGAGTTAATTGCTCTTCAGCTAGATCGAGGTCAGTCTTTTGTACCGAAATCGTAGAAGTAGGTTAAACAGGAAGGTATTTTTTGTATTACTGTACTTAACCTTGACTTGGGTCATTTATTGCAGTGTTTCCTAAACTTAGCTGAGCATCAGAATCACCTGGGGAACAATTTCAAACATAGATTTCTTAGCCTCACCTCAGAAGATTTTGATTTGGTTGGTTTAAGATGAGACCCAGGAACCTGAGTTCCTTAAAAGCTTCCCATTAATCCTAATGATATCATTATCATTCGCTGTGTGTAGTGAATCAAGTTACCAATGGGTGGCAAAACTGATGCTAATGTTAGTAATTAGAAAATGTTGACATAATAAAAGAAAAACAGTATTGTTTCCCCTTTGGTATATAGTTAGCTAAATAGACCTTCCCTGGCCATGACTTACCTAGAAAATGACTTTTTCTTATCCCCTGTTTGGTACTTGGCATCCAATAGTATCAAATGTTATGAACGACTTGTTAATGATACAGAGCAATTTCTAGGCTCTTTGTTATATAATTAATCCTCACAACAATCTTTCATGTGGGAAATATTGCCTCTATTTTACAAATTAGGAAACCAAAACCTCAGATGGTTAAATAACTTAGTTGCAATCACATAGCAGGTAAAGTAATGGGAACTGAAGTAGAATCCAGGTGTATGTAACTCTAAACTTCTGCTCATACAATTAGTGAGCATCAATACCCTGACAAACACTACTCCTGGCAATAATCATTGACAGACAAAAATTAAAAAAAAAAAAAAATGGGGGTGGCGCCTGGGTGGCTCAGTTGGTTAGAATGCCCGACTCTTGGTTTCAGCTCAGGTCATGATCTCAGGTCCTGTGCGCTTGGCATGGAGTCTGCTTGTCCCTCTCCCTCTGCTCCTCCTCCCACTCTCTCTCTCTTTCAAACAAGTAAATAATAGATAAAATCTTCAAAAAAAATTTTTTGGTTAAGTATTCATTTTAAGAAACAAAAAAACATTTTTTTCTGTTACATATGAACTCTGATTAATAAGAAAATGAAGTTGCTTTAAAAAAATTTTTCTCAGGGCGCCTGGGTGGCTCAGTGGGTTAAGCCTCTGCCTTGGGCTTGGGTCATGATCCCCGCATCCTGGGATCGAACCCCACCTTGGGCTCTCTGCTCAGCTGGGAGCCTGCTTCTCCCTCTCCCTCTCCCTCTGCCTGCCGCTCGGCCTGCTTGCGCTCTCTCTCTCTGCCAAATAAAAAAATAAAATCTTTAAAAAATATATTTTCTCTAAGCAGTTGGGTTTGAGAGGCTCTGTATACTCCTGCTCATAATTTTCATATGTTTATAATGAATGGGATCATCACAGTAAACCAAGACAGACTTCTGTATTGAAGAATATCTGACTCCTTTAATAAGGTACTGAAAATAACGGTTGGGCAAGTCCTTAAGGAGCAACAATTTAAACCTTCAGGTAAGCCTTGGAGTCAAATTTAGGAAAAAATAGGAGAGAGGTATCCAAATGACCCGCAATATTTCTATAACCTTAAGACAATATAGACCTACTTTGCTCTAACAATGAAATTCAAAGAGCAGAACATTCTCCAAGTAAGGAGAAGGAGTGATATTGCCAGTTTTGTTATATGAAAATGTATATGTTTTTTATCAATGTTTAGTCTTTGGGACATTTTGAATCTATTTCGGCAAATACTTGGTTTGTGGCATTGGGATTTCAACTTCCCAGACGTCGTGTGTCAGACGTCCTTCCTCAAGCTGCGGTAGGATCTTGTGCATTGCTCTCTTGTAGCACTCATTATGTTCTAGTATCATTGTCAGTCTAATTGTACATCTTCTGTCAAGGCCGGATCATTTTCACCAGTGTCTAGGGCAGGGTCAGACATCTGGTTGGTTCCCAGTAAGTGTCTGTTGGAAGAATGAATTGATGGGATTAGTGGAATGAAGAGCTTAAAGTGGGGAACTGAGCCATGATTTTTCTAATCAGATTCCTCACTTTGTGTAGAGTGATACGAGCCTTTCTTCCAATCATCTGGTGGCTCACGGAATGACTATGAGCTATCAAAACCCTTTTTATCTCTCAAAGGAGCACTTGGGTGGATTCAAGTGCATGTAAATTATGGGCAGGGCTAAAAACACTTCAAATTTAAAAAGAAAAGAAAAATATCGATTACTCTGATTTGATACAAAGTTAAAAACATACCTAAAAGGGAGACTAAAGTTGAAGCCACTGGGAAGAGTGTAAGCAGGGACATGCATAGCTTTACATTAGAGCACAGCATTAGTGTTTGATAGTCTAAAAAATTAAGAGCAAGTAGCAATAGTGGCATATGATATATTAAAAAAGATTTAAAAATGTATTCTTTCACCAAATGGTGTAAGTTAAAGTAAGCTGTCAAATTGACAGCACATTAATGCCAGTTTCACAGTGGCACATACTGTATCACAGTGCAAATCGTATCCATTTTATAGAGAAATTAAAGATGAAATCTGAGAAAAATAGCTTGAAATGCCTTTTTTTTTTTTTTTTTTGCAATTTTAGAGTCATCATTACTTGCTAGAATCTACTCCAAACATAACCGGAAGAATAACCATAATAAATCATGATTATTTATATCAGAGCTTTATTTGGGGGAAAGTAGCATCGGATACACTTCATACTACACTCAAACTGTAATTATTTTCATTAAACTATAAAATTGCTTACTGCAGATTTACTTTAAACACATAAAATCATATCGTTAACAATGAGCACTACTAGACCACAAATGTTCAAAATAACTGAAGTCAAGTGTAAAATAGCAGTCCTTGATTTATACTTTTTAATTATATATCTTCGTAGACACAATCAATGCACTTTTGTGGGTTTATAATATATTCCTTTTTATTTTGTTGAAACATCCGACAGGCTTATTCAGTCTCCATCCTGTTAATTAAAAGATAGTGTCAAAAAAAAAAAAAAAAAACCCTTATGGAAATGATGTCAGGTGCCTATTAACGCAAACTCTCAAGTAGTTTGTATCTGTCAAGAGTACAGATTATTCTAGAAATGAGAGAGGTCTGGGGGAAAAGCTAATAGGTTTTGTGCTTTGTGAGATGGAGAGGTGATATTAAAGGTGGTTGAATAATCTTGAAAAAATCAAGGAGACCTGAAATATTGTTCTGATGTGAGTGGTATATCTTAAACAAAGTGAGCGAAAAACTAGGGTATTGAGAGCAGAGCATCTGAAATCGTACACCTTCCAATATTCTCGTTGTTGCCAAACAACATATTTAACAGTTACCTTGATGGCTTTATTTTTTAAGTGCTATCTTTGCCAGGAAATGTTTACTTTTGTAAACTGTGTCCCACCCTATGATAGCCAGGGATTTCACTTAATAGTAATAGAACTGGAATTCATGTGTTTCAAGACTTGTCAGGGATCTTCACAGAACTTGTGAATATTGACAGTACCTAATATATGCCTATGGTTGCATGGGATATGCTTTCTACTGTATTAAAACGAAGACACAAGATTGTTTACAAACATAACAAATTATTTAAATATTTAGTACCAGAAAGACATTTTTAATTTTGTAATTGTTACAGGTTTGACTAGTAAGGGTCTTTCTGATGCTTTGACTGGATCTCTGTAACACAGTCCTAAGAAATGTAGAGAACAAATTATTTTTTTTAAAAATTTCACTAAGATTTAATTATTTGGGTTGGCCATCTATGTTTTTAAATTCACTTTGAAGTAGCAAACGCTCACTTTTCTGGTTTCCGTATAGATACTAGCAAAATCCCAATCAGTGCAGCATTTGGTAAACTTGTGTGGATACAGTATTTGGGGAAAAGAAATTCCAGTTTTCTTGTTCAAGTCTAGGAAGAGAAGTGTTTGTCTTTTGTGAACCTTGGACAAAAATCTCAAGTGTGTTCTGATTGAACCAATTTAAGTCACCTGTCCCCGATGAACGGGTTATGGTGATCAGGGAAGCATGCATGCATGAGTGGCCTAGACTTGGTTATATCAACCTTCTTGAGCCCAACCTGTGGCAAGCAATGACAGTCCACTTAGTTCTACTGCTTGGCTCAGATTACTCAAGGCCCCTCACTAGAAATTTGGATTGGGATGATAGTGCTCAATGTGTATGACTGGAAGATTTTGGTTCTGTTAGTAAAGAGAAAAGAAGTTGTTTAATCATTTTAATTCAGAGGCTAGAAGCAAAAGTTTTACATATAAAGGGAAAGTTAACTTATTCAGAATATCCAAAATTACCTGTCTTATATTCTTTTTTTTCTTTTTTTTTTTACTTAAAAAGAATATAACGTTAATGGCAAGGAAAATTATATCTCTTGGTGAAATTTTTTATCTCAGTTTCCTATTTTTGCTGATAATCCTACTTACTGCTTCATATTATATGTATTATATTATATTCACATACACATATATTCTCAATTCTAAAGTGTATCACTTTATTAACATAGTTTTAAATCATTCATATCAGCTTGTTCTTTGATCAAATTGTTTCTCATTTGAAAGCTACTGTCCTCAATTCATTCTTTTAAAGAAATAGAAACTAAATTCAGAAAAAAATCTATGTTAATACAACTCAAGTGGATGTGTGAAAATTAAATTTAATGTAGCTTAAATACCACAGGGCAGTGCAATTTTCATCACTAGAGGTGGTGAAGAAATGTGATGGTGGATGAAGACATCTACAAAAGTTGGAGTGCTCAGTTTAAAAAAGAAACAATAGTATACCTAGGTAAATTTGGTATATGTTGGGCAGCAATTGGGTGATATTTCTAGCCTTCTCAGAGATATGTTGGGTATTTTGACATTTTAAATTTTATGTCACATAATATAATAATAATTCTAGTTATATGTTATCTGCCTTACTTAATTTTGATTGGTGTTTCTTTAAAATGACTGGTTGCATATAATTTTGTCTTGTAAGATACAAATGATCAGCCTCAATTGTGGATGACTTTCAAATCACATCCATAAAATCAGATGAAGATGCTTAACTATGTCTCCGACTACCCAGATGAATTGACTTGCAAAATCAACAATTGTGATATTTGAGTATTTCAGTTATAGCTCTCACTTATAAACTTAAAGATAGTTTTAAAAAGGCATTGTGATCGCATCCCTGTATTCAAGCTTAACTTATTAGTGTATAGTTCAGAAAAATATCTTATGGCTAAAATTCTGCCTATTTTCTGCTCTTCCTCTACCTCTTTTGTCTTATAGAACAAAGGTAATACTATGTGGATATGACTTTGAGATTAAACTCCTGAAAGTCAGATGTTTTTTCAGGCATTTGAGTGAAAATAGAATACCTTGGTATAAAAATTTTTCAGAATTACATTATAATAGACTTATACTAAATCTCTACTGTGCATAAAAATGATACTATAGCCACTAGGGGTGACTACAGAGTGATGAGGTGTCATAGAAACAGCCAGTGAATGGTATTTTTTTATGTAGTCACCTTGAGATATACATTAGTTAAAGCTTTCTGCAAGTGCCAGAAAATAGAATCTATTCACCGTCATGACCCAAAAGTCCAGAGGTACAGTTGGTTTCAAGCTTAGTTTTGTACAGGGGCTCAAACCAAGTTCTAAGGACTTGGTCTCTCCTAATTCCTTAGTTGGACCCTGCTCCTCTCTATGTTTTGGTTTCATGCTCAGGTTTCATTTTGGAGCAGGCTGGCTCCTCCGGCCACAATTTCACTGCCTCACAACTCCATGTTGCAAGCAGTTGCAAGAATCCCGAGGCTAAGAGCCACCCTAGCTATATAAGCTTCAGTCACATGTCTACCTCTGAACCAATTGCTGTGCCACTGAGTGACTGCTTACCTCCCCTAATGCTGGGTCACTTGCCCGTTGGTGGATTCCAGCAAAGAGCATCAGCAAGACTGCATGAAGTTTCCAAAGAGAATAGGGACTGTTGCTGGAAGAAGAAGGAAGTATATGCTAATAAAACAAATGTTTAGGGCGCCTGGGTGGCTCAGTTGGTTAAGCGACTGCCTTCGGCTCAGGTCATGATCCTGGAGTCCCAGGATCGAGTCCCGCGTAGGGCTCCCTGCTCGGCAGGGAGCCTGCTTCTCCCTCTGACCCTCCCCCCTCTCGTGTGCTCTCTGTCTCTCTCATTCTCTCTGTCTCAAATAAATAAATAAAATCTTAAAAAAAAATAAAACAAATAAAACAAATGTTTACTATGAGAGTCTGTTTGGGCACTATGGGATGCTAACTACTCAAGATATTTCTGGAACTCTTGTCTTAGTATGGAAAGCTTATGAAGCAATCATTCCTCCAAAAATACTCTTATTATTCTATATTCCCAGTACATTTTTTATTGAATAAGATTTTATAAAACTTAATTAGCCATCACACTTGTTAGCTCTGCTGTGACTGACTTTTGACTAGTTCCAGAATAGCATTTGTCTACACAAGGAAAAGGGTTCGCTCTTGTCGACAATATTCAAAATGAGAGCACAAAATATTTTCGTGTTAATTCCAGAAGCTCAGCTCTGAAAATATTCTGGGAAAATAACAGTATCATTGGCATAAATGTGTAATATTCCAAGTTGAATGATTTGAAAGAGTCTACACTTATTTAGATAGATATATTCTGGTGTATTTGGGTACAAAATATCTCTCTATAGCAATGTGGTTATGAGCATAGGCTTTGGAGCTTGACCACCTCCGCTTGAATCCCAGGTTAGCCTCTGTGTGGTCTTGGAAAAGTTATTTAAGCCCCTTCTTCTTCAAAATTTCCTTTTATAAAATAATAATTATACCTGTTTTATTGGATTGTTTGAGGACCACATGTATTAATATACATTTCCTTTTTTTTTTAAGATTTTATTTATTTATTTGACAGAGAGAGACACAGTGAGAGAGGGAACACAAGCAGGGGGAGTGGGAGAGGGAGAAGCAGGCCTCCTGCGGAGCAGGGAGCCCAATGTGGGGCTCGATCCCAGGACCCTGGGATCATGACCTGAACTGAAGACAGATGCTTAACGACTGAGCTACCCAGGCGTCCCTAATATACATTTCCTAATAAATGATAGTTCTTATTACTATTATTTTAAAAATACATCTGAAATTACTATATTCTATGTTAGAAGAAAAAAATTGCTCTATAAATCAACTTGAGAAAAATATCAAACTTATAGTCAATCAAGAGTACAAAAGTATGTCATTGGTAGGATGGAAACATGGGATGCAGATTTGAAACCTGACTTTCCCTTAAATAACTTTGATCTTAGGCAAAATTCTTCACATCTCTAGTCTTCAGTTTCTTCACCTACAAAATGTCTTTGTAGCAACAAAATTGGATAATTCTGTAAGTAATGATGCAATCCAGAATGAAACAGTGACCAGAGTTGGCTTGGGTTAATTAAGCAAGACATCCCAGTAGACACGTGTTTGGGACATGGTTTTGAAGTATATTAGGGAAAAAGATTAATGGAGGGAAAAGAAAATAGTAAGAAGGTTTTTCAGGTGAAGCTAAGCAGAGGCCAGCAACAGCTGAGGCATAGAAGTAGAGTTCATCAGATAATTTATTGGGAGGGCCACAATTGTTCTGATTAGTGTATGGAAAACACACTGTAAAATAATAGTAGTTGAATATAGAGAGGCATGAAGGATTCATCTGCCACACAGTGTTGAAGGCTAGGCTTAAGATTTTTTAAGTAACAAGTTTCTCTAAATTGGTGAATAAAGTGGGGAGTAAATGGTATTTGAGATGATGACAAGCATTTTGAAACAAGGCCTAGCACAGCAAGTTACACATAGCAGCTTTTCCAGAAATGTGTGTTGCTTTGAAATTCACTGAGTTTAAGAATAGATACCCTTGATTGGAGTACTAATACATCATGGTCTTCATATTATTCTTGTTATAAAATGTTTCATTTTAATCATACAGACCTACCTTTGCTTTTTAAAAGTTGTCTCTCTCTCACACTTAAACTGAGTTCTAGGAGATGAGTTACTCTTGATGTACTTACTGTATGGTTATTCTCTTTACTATATTCCATTCTGGAAGATGTTCCCTCCTATTAAGGAGAGACTGACTTAGACATAATTTAATTCTCAATAGGCCTACAATCATTAACATTACTCACTAATTATAGGTATAATTGAGGATACCTCTTAAAACATTTGTCCCCGTCTAAGACTCACAAGAGATGAAATTGCTTCTAATTTAACTGAGATTATTACCTAAATATTTATTGTCCTATTCTGTACATATTTGTTTTCAGATCCCTTTAGTTTGTTCTCTTTATATCCTTTCTCAAAAAAGTAGTTGAATATTACCCCTTCCAATACTAATTTCTTTATTATGCTCATTCCTTGTTCATGTCCTGCAAGATCTATGAATTTAGAGTCCAACATCTGCTCTACCTTTCTACCATAACTAGTCTCTTAAAGATCCTATTCTTAAGGAAAACCAAACATTTGTATATGACATTAATTGACATTAAGACATAATGATAAATACAATTAGGACATTAGTTGTGGGGCACCTGAGTGGCTCACTCGGTTGGGCGTCTGACTCTTGGTTTTTGTTCAGGTCATGACTTGGGGTCATGAGATCAAGCCCTTCAGTGGGCTCTGATGGGCTCCACACTGAGCACAGAGTCTGCTTGAGATTCTCTCCCTTTCCCTTTGCCCCTCCCCCCCAACTCTAGTGTGCACGTGCGTACACACTCTCAAATAAAATAAATAAGTAAAATTTAAAAAAAAATAGACATTAGTTATATGAGACATATAACTGAAAACTGAGACTAATTTACAGCATGATTTTAAACAGTTGATAGGATAGACAGAGAGAAATCTATTTTTTCTGAGCAGTATAGGGCTGGAAATAGTGTAGAGAGGTTTAAGGAATTTGGAGAATTTAGCCATAGTGCACTAATATTTATATATTCATTACATCAGCAAGAAGAGGTGAGTGCTACTACAGTAATAGATAGTCCCCAAATTTCAGTGGTTGAAATGGCATGGTTTCTTTCTCATTCCTGCTGACTATGAATTGTAGGGTGGGTGGAGATTCTGCTTTGTGTGGTCTTCGCTTTGGTCTTAATCTGGCTGCTATAACAAAAATACCATGGACTGGGTGGCTGAAACAAGAATTTATTTCTCACAGTTCTGGAGTCTGGAGTCAAGATCAAGACATTAACAGATTCAATGTCTGGTGAGAACCTGCTCCTAGTTCATAGATAGCTGTCTTCTTGCTGTGTCCTAACATGGTAAGGGAATGCTATGGGATCTCTTTTACAAGAGCATTTATCTCATTCATGAGAGCTCCACTGTCAGGACCTAATCACCACCCTAAGGCCTCACCACCAAATAGGGTCACATTGGGGATTAGGTTTCAACATATGAATTTTGGAGGGACACAAACATTCAGTCTATAGCATCAGTAAGCAGCCATTCTCTGGAACACTCTGGTTACGGAGGCATAAAAGCAGAGAGCTCATTACACACCGTACACTGGCTCTTAAAGCATCCATGGGTCACATCCATTCACATTTTTTTTCATTTTATTTATTTGTCCTTTTAAAAATTATTTGAAGTATAACTGATATACAATGTTATATTAGTTTCAGGTCTACAACATAGAGATTCAATAATTCTATACATTATACAGTGCTCATCACAATAAATGTAGATATCATCTGTCACCCTGCAATATTATTACAATATTATTAACTATATGTCCTATGCTGTACTTTTCATCTCCATGACTTATTTTATAATTGGATGTTTGTACCTCTTAATCCGCATCACCTATTTCACTCATACCCCACCACCTTCCCTCTGGCAACCACGAGTTTGTTCTCTGTGTATATGAGTCTGTTTCTGTTTTTTTTGTGTGTTTGTTTGTTCGTTTTGTTTTTTAGATTCCACATATACATGAAATCATATAGTATTTGTTTTTGTCTGTCTGACTTTTTTTACTTAGCGTCATAAACTTCAGGTAAGTCCATGTTGTCACAAATGGCAAGATTTTATTCTTTTTGTGGCTGAGTAATAGTCCATTGTGTATATATACCACATCTTTATACCACATCTTCTTTATCAATTCATCTATTGATGGGCACTTCCATTGCTTTCATATTGGATATTGTAAATAATGCTACAGTAAACATAGGGGTGCATATATCTTTTTGAGTAAGTGCTTTTGTGTTCTCTGAGTAAATAGTAGTGGAGTTACTAGATTATATGGCATTTCTATTTTTTAAGTTTTTGAGGAACCTCCATACTGTTTTCCACAGTGATTGCACCAATTTAGATTTCTACCAATAGTGCATGAGTTCACTTTTCTCCACATGTTCACTAATACTTGTTATTTCTTATCTTTTTGATACTGGCCATTCTGACTGATGTGCAGAGATATCTCATGGCAGTTTCAGTTTACATTTCCCTGATGATTAGTGATGTTGAACATCTTTTCATGTGTCTGTTGGCCATCTCTGTGTCTTTGGAAAAATGTCTCTTTAGGTCCTCTGCCCATTTTTTAGTGAGATGTTGCTGATGATAATGATGATGGTGGTGGTGATTATTTTGGTGTTGGATTAAAGACCTGAATGTAAGACCTGAAGCCATAAAACTCCTAAACATAAACATAGGCAGTAATCTCTTGGACATCAGCCTTAGTAACATTTTTCTGTATATGTCTCCTCAGGCTAGGGAGACAAGCAAAACTAAACTATTGGGACTACACCATGCTAAAAAACTTTTGCACATCGAAGGAAGCCATTAACAAAATGAAAAGGCAACCTACTGAATGGAAAAGATTTTTGTAAATGACATATCCAATAAGGGGTTAATATCCTAAATACATAAAGAACACATTTTTTTAAATTTTATTTTTTAAAGACTTACATTTTTTAGAGCAGTTTTAGGTTCACAGAAAAATTAAGGGGAAGGTATGGAGATTTACCATATAGTCCTTGCCCCAACATAAGTAACCCCTCCCATTATCAACATCCCCCACCAGAATTGTATATTTGTTACAATAGATCAACCTACACTGACACATCATAATCACCCAAAGTCCATAGTTTACATTATAGTTCACTCTTGGTGCTTTACATTCTGAGTTTGGAGAAATGTATTATGACATTTATCCATTATTTTCACTGCCCTAAAGATCTTCTGTGTTCCACCCATTTATTCCTCCTCCTCTGAATCCTGTGACCACAGATTTTTTTACAGTCTCCATAGTTTCGCCTTTTCCAAAATGTCATATTGTTGGAAGCATACAGTATGTACCCTTTTCAGACTGGCTTCTTTCACTTAAGAATATGTATTTAAAGTTCTTCCATGTTTTTTCATGGCTCGATAATTCATTTATTTTTAGCACTAAGTAAATGGATGGACCACAGTTTGTTTATCCATTCACCTCCTGAAGGACATCTTGGTTTGCTTCCAATCTTTGGCAATTATGCATAAAGCTTCTATTAATATCTGTGCAAGTTTTTTTTTGGAGACATAAGTTTTGAACTAATTTTGGTAAATACCAATGAGCACAATTGCTGGACAGTATGGTATGAATATTTTTATTTTCATAAGAAACTGCTAAACAGTCTTCCAAAGTGACTGCACCATTTTGCCTAATAGTTTTGTAGTGGTATCTCATTATTATCTTAATTTGCCTTTCCCTAATGACATATTATGTAGTATCTCTTATTTGTTGCATATGCTTTTCATATTTTCCACCTGTAGATCTTCTTTGGTAAGGTGTCTGTTATGATATTTGGCTAATTTTATAATTGGGTATTTTTTTATTGTTGAATTTTAAGAATGCTTTGTATATTTTGGGTAACAGTCCTTTATTAGATGTGTCCTTTGTAAATATTTTCTCTCAGTCTGTGGTTTTTCTTCTCACTCTCTTGACATTGTCTTCCACAGAGCAAAAGTTTTAAATTTTAATGGAGTCCACCTTCCAGTTTATCAATTCTTATCAATTCTTTCTTTCTTTCTTTCTTTCTTTCTTTCTTTCTTTCTCTTTCTTTCTTTCTTTCTTCTTTCTTTCTTTTCTTTCTCTCTCCCTTCCTCCCTCCCTCCCTCTCTTTCTTTCTTTCTTTCTTTCTTTCTTTCTTTCTTTCTTTCTTTCT
>NC_058405.1:109357134-109497130 GCF_002201575.2 Neomonachus schauinslandi
TTTCTTTCTTTCTTTCTTTCTTTCTTTCTTTCTTTCTTTCTTTCTTTCTCTCTCTCTCTCTCTCTCTCTTTCTTTTGTAATCTCTATACCCAATGTGGAGCTCCAACTCAGGACCCTGAGATCAAGAGTCAGATACTCTATTGACTGAGCTAGTCAGGTGCCCCATCTATTTTTTTTTTTCATAAATTGTGCCTTTGGTGTTATATCTAAAAATTCATCACCATAGTCAAAGTAATTTGGTTTTCTCCCATGTTATTTTCTGGGAGTTTTATAGCTTTGTATTTTATGTTTAGGTGTGTGACTCATTTTGAGTTAATTTTTGTGAAGGAGGTAAACTCTGTGTCTAGGTTCATTTTGCATGTCTATGCTTAATGGTTCCAGCACCATTTGTTGAAAAGACTATCTTTGCTCTATTGCACTGCTTTTATTCCTTTGTCAAAGATCAGTTGACTATATTTATGTGGGTCTATTTCTGGCCTCACTATTCTGTTTCATTGATCTATTTATCTATTCTTTCACCAATATCACATTGTCTTGATTACTGTAGCTTTATAATAAGCCCTGAAGTTGGGTAATGTGAGACCTCCAATTTTGTTCTTCAATATTGCATTGGCTATTACGGGTCTTTTGCCTTTCCAAATACACTTTAAAATGAATTTATCAGTATTCATTAAAAAATCCACTGAGATTTTGGTTTAGATTGTTTTAAATCTATAGATCAAGTTGGGGAGAACTGAGTTCTTGACAATATCTAATATTTCTATCCACAAATGTGGAGTATTTCTCCAATTTATATAGTTTTTTATTTTGTTCAACAGTTTTGTAGTTTTCCTCATATAGATTTTGTACATATTTTGTTGTATCTAAATATTTCAATTTCTTTTGAGTGCTAATGTAAATGGTACTGTGTTTTAATTTCAAATTTCAGTTATTCATTGCTGATATATAGGAAAGTGATTGATTTTTGCATATTAGCCTTGTATCCTACAACTTTGCTACAATCCTTTAATGGCTCCAGAATTTTTTTACCTTTTTTTTTTATTCTGCATTTTTTACAAGATGAGCACATCATCTGTGAACAAGGGCAGTTTTATTTCTTTCTTCTCAGTCTGAATACCCTTTTATTTCATTTTCTTGTTCTATTACATTAGCTAGAACTTCTAGTACAATGTTGAAAAGAAGCAATGGGAGGAGACATCCTTGCTTTGTGCCTAATCTTAGTGGAGAACCTTGAAGTTTCTCACCATTAAGTATGATTAAGCTGGCATTAAGATTTTATAGTTTAAAGTATGTTGTGTGGCTATATTATCTTGAAGGTGGCAGAAAAATCCAATTCTACCTTCTGCTGAGAAAGAGACTGGGAATATTTGGTGAATGGCAAAAGTGACTATTATATTTATAAGAAAGCAAAATCATTTTTAATTTTTAAAACAACTATTAAAATGATTTTTCAACTTTAAGAATCTACATATTTAAGTAAAGCATGAAAGACTAAACTTTGTAGTGCAATGATAGCATTGCCATACTCAGAAAAACTTTGTTTCTATTTCATAGCCTCTTGAATAAAATTCCATCTCCATAGAAACTGGCACCTCCCTGCAGCCTTTGCGTCCCTATCCTCCTACACAAATATTATCATAAACAACGTTGAATGGAATTTCTTCTGCTGCTTCAGAGTTTTGAATGGGGAGCCAAAGCTGAAAAGAGGAGGCAGCAAGTGGCTCTATATTCCAAAAGAGGGCATGCTCCCCTCCTCATCCAACTGATGTAAGCAGATGAGTAGATATTGGAATGCATTGAGTGAGTGGTAAGCTATAGGCACAGAGGGAGAACATTTTGATTTCTCACCTCCCTCTTCTTCCAAACCTGTTGAGGACTATGAGAAAATTGCTCATAGGCATTGGAGTATCTACCAAAAGAAAGAGTGACATCTTCCTCTCCTGATGAAAGCTTGCTGAGTCCTAGAAGTTCATGAGGCCATTGCTGGCACAGACATCAAAGTTCTCCACTCTGATAAAGGTAAAAGTTCTGAAAGGGAGCTTCACATGTGTCTAGAGGAGTTTGCTTAAAGTTATGCAAACAGAGAATTCGGAGACAGAAATAGTTAGAGCATCTGTAACACAGAGGAAGAAGAGACAGAAGCATGAGGGAAGCCTGTACCATCAGGGTTTTGTATGACAAGAGTGTGTGAGTATCCCATGACCCTCCTGTGTCATGGGAACCGCACCCGTAAGAAACTGCTGGGCAGACAGCCAGGAGCAGGAGATGAGAGCGAACAGAAGTCAGCCGTAGAATGCATCATCCATCTTAGGAAACTTCTGGGAGATGGCAGCCCTGAGGAACCCACAACAACTTCAAGGATCAGCATTTGGATAACTGCCCCTCACACTTTCACCTCACATGTATCCCCTTTGACAGCCCAACAATGTTGAGATGCAAGAGAAATCAGAAATAGCAGAAAGGCAAAGAAGCAGTGAAAATCCAAAAAAAAAAAAAAAAAGGCGGGGGGGAGTGAAAAAGAAAACTATGCTGTCCTTCACTGTTGCAGAAATCTCATCACAAGCCAAGATTCAGATAGGAAGCAAGAGGTACTTTAACTTGGATATTAAATTAATATTTTGATCTAGATTATATTTTAAATACTGAAAGGAATCAGAAGTCTAGGGGATTTTTCTTCAAAGGACAAAGAAAGAAAGATTACCAAGTGTGGTTAGATGGTGTGATTAACGGAAAAAATAAAGAATTTTCTCATTGAGACCATTCCTGAATACATTTGTCTATTTCATTTGTCTTTCTCCCACAATATTTGAAGAACAGGGCACTAGGAAGATGGGCTGAAGGACCTGGGCTTGACATGAATGGGGTCTAGGCTGGCCTACAGCCAGAGGAACCCAGACTCAAAGTGATTTGGCAGACCATGTCTATGAGTGGAACTAAAATTTAAAGCCTGATACTCAGTCTAGATGAGGCATCAATATAAAAGGGAGGGAGACAGAGTCCAAGTAGAGGTCAATAGGATGAGAGACGAGAACACCAGATCTTGCATAGGTTTCAAAGAAAGGATGGGAGATGGAACATTGAGATGTTTTGGTTCCTGGAACATTTCTGCAGACACATTTTACACTGAGTCCAACAGCCTTAGCTGTTAAGATCGCTTACCCATCTTAGACACCACCTGGAAAACTTTCTATTTCTGGCATTGAAATTCCTACCCAGTCTTCTGGGATAGTTATAAAGTCACTACCTCTACAAAATATGCTTACCTGCCTCTTCCCATATTCCCTAGGTGGAAATTATCTCTTTTCCCTTGGACTCCAATAACATATTGATATTTACACTTACATATAATTGTGCCCCTATATTTCCCATGTGCCATGTGAAAATCAGGAGGGTTAGCAGTTACTTATACACAGGAAGAATTTAGGAAGTATTTGTTGGGTGAATATTACTGTGAAAATAAATTCACAACTTAGAATAATTTTAAGCCTGATTTTTAAACTGCAAAGGAAGTTGCAGATGAAGTCAACATCAATAAGTGGTATTTATTAAGCAATCGCATTTACATATTGATGTGAGGAGCAGCATGCCGAATAAGTTAAAGGAATTGTTCTCAATTCTCTGAGAGCAACTTGCAACCTTACGATTTTGTGAGGTCCAGAAACAGATTGACTAGAAATACATGTGGAATGCTGTGAAGTCGAGAAAATAATTTACAAGAAGAGCAGGATGGTTGACAGTGCCCGACAATTAGAGAAAGATCAGATGATAGGCAGTAATACAATTTAGTTGTGGGGTCAAATATAATAAGAAATTCTTTCTTTCTTTTTAGCTACCACAAAACAGGTGGCATTGAACTTGCAGACAGAAGACATACTAATTTTTTTTCATGTTCTAGTTCTTGCTGGTAAATACTGAATATAGGCAAGTCATTTACATCTGAGTTTCCTTTTTTTTTCCCTGAGAGTATAACTGGATGAGTAGACTTTATTTTTTTTTTTAGCAGTAAACATTTTTTTCCTAAATAAATTATCATTCAGAATTGCAATAGAAAAAAAGAGATAAAACTGGAGCTGCTGTGGTTGAATGGGGCATTGAACCTCAGGGATACTGGGCTGCAATTTCTGCTTCCTTGAAGCACTTGCCACTGACTCTAGACATTTACAGATCCACATAATACAAGTAGAAGACTTCTGCTATGGACCACCTATTCTATTTGTTTCTGTATTCAGAGCCTATGTTTTACAATGGCCAATTCCTTATTTGCCAAGAGTAAAATGTATTTTTCAATCCATTTTCTCACTTAATATTAAAAAAAAAAAAAAACAAGAATGAGATTTAGGGAAGTGTAATTCCTCAGCTAAAGATAAAGAACCTGAGGCACAGAAAGGTCAGGGACATAAGCTGGCCCACTCATCATCCTGGGTCTGCGAATGTACTTGTACTTAAGGTTTGTTTTGTTTTGTTTTTCTTTTGTTTTTGTTTGCCTGCTGGAGCTTTCTGAAAATTTTGTGAACATTTTTTTTTTTTTTAGTTTAGTTATGTATTTATATAATGGTGAAATCTTAGGGACTTTATTAATGTTCTAAAATGGAAATCCCTTATGAGTATATTTGCATACTCAGGGGTTTATATAAGCTATAAGAATAGCCAACACCTGTGGGTAAATCTACACTATAGAGGAGAATATGAGTTCCAGTACCAAATACTCTTTAAATTAAGACAATGAATTTGATAGAGAAATTGAACTGACGTGCTAGCTTACTTGGAAGACCGTTTACACTAGAAGGTAGTAAGATTTATACTACAGGGTCTTCCATGCCCCAAAATGTTTATTCACTGCAACATTTGTCAAGTTATCTAAAAGAAAGGGAAAGAGATACGAGAAGAAGTCTGATTCTAAAAGGTTGTCCCATGCCTGCATTTGCTCCGGCTCTCCGCCTGGAGAATTTTAGAGTAGAAGAACGGTCGTAGACATTGATGCGCTTCCGGCAAAACATTTGGAAAATTCTTAGTTTTGATCGACTACCACCAAAATCCATGTTCCTTCCTGCACATTCTTTTTGAAATAGGACATACCCCAGCTTTGTGAAACCAAGCACAGAAGAATAATGCTTGTTCTCAAGCCAACTGGAGGAGGGCAGTGTTCAAGTCATCACAAATATTGTTATAAACAGAACAATGACATTGGCAACATCATTTGATCTTTGTGCCAAGGATGAAATTAATGTCATATGCTTACTCCGATGGATGACTGGAAGTTAAGTTTCCACCGAGCACACTTAAAAGCAGTGGTGTCCTCTCTCACTTCCATTTCTCCTTCTGATAAGTCAAGAAACTCTCATAAACAATACTGGCTTCTTGAAGATGTGAAATAGCAAAGGAGGCTCAGAAGTTTAAAAATTAGTTTAATTTAGAGATATTTTTTTCTTCCTTGAAAAACAAAGAGACAAACACACAAACAAAGCCCTCCAAACGTATCAACATTTTCAGCGAACAGAAATTTCTTCCATTCTCTCCCAGTCTCATGCACCTTCCATGATGGAATGAATTCTTGCAGGTGTTAGGGAAATATGTTATGACATGGGTCCTTGGAGGTTGGCCAGATCCAACTCTGGCAAATGCCTACCATTCCCAATCGGGGCTACTTCACATTTATGATTTTCTTCATGAAACTTCTCTACTTGCGGCTTGGTGCTTTGTGAAAGAGGTTAGTACTGGATGAATGTGGATTCATTGCCCAAGTTACACATTTTTTTTTTAAAGATTTTATTTATTTATTTGAGCCAGAGAGCATGAGAGGGAGGAGGGTCAGAGGGAGAAGCAGACTCCCTGCTTAGCAGGGAGCCCGATGCGGGACTCGATCCCGGGACTCCAGGATCATGACCTGAGCCGAAGGCAGTCGCTTAACCAACTGAGCCACCCAGGCGCCCCAAGTTACACATTTTCACTTTTAACTTGTACCTCACCAGGTCACCCCAAGACAAAAAAAATGAGATGCAGTGTGCTTTCAGGTTGGGGAGGCAAAGGCACATAGACCCCTGTGCATTGTTTGCACATGCAAGCTTTTGATTTTGTGTTTGCTTCCTGGCCACGCAGAAGGCAGATTTGGGCGAGGAATCCTTCATATCTGTACTTGAAAAGCCTGAGAAAGAGCAATGCTGTGTTGGTATTTCCACCCTCCTGCCTGGGTGGAGTTTTCAGGCTAGGAACTTTCAAAGGAAGAATATATACCTGGGAATGTGTAAGAACCAAGGCCGATCAACAAGTCAGGTTTGACGGTGATTCCTTGCTGAGTTGGATAGAAATAGTGTTCTCCTGGGGCGCCTGGGTGGCTCAGTTGGTTAAGCGACTGCCTTTGGCTCCGGTCATGATCCTGGAGTCCCGGGATCGAGTCCCGCATCGGGCTCCCTGCTCGGCGGGGAGTCTGCTTCTCCCTCTGACCCTCCCCCTCTCGTGCTCTCTCTCTCTCTCTCTCATTCTCGCTCTCAAATAAATAAATAAAAATCTTTAAAAAAAAAAGTGTTCTCCTGAGAGGCCTTGGATACTTCTTTATTTAAACACCAATTTAACGGAGTCTGAAAAACCAGTGTCACTTTTAGTTTTAGCTGTCGTGGCTATAGGTCCATAAATAATAACATGGCTGAGGTTGCATTTTGCTTGAAATATGCATTAAAAGAAGATCTTTTCCCCCTTCCTGTGTTGTGGTAGTTCGTTATCTTACTCTGACGCTGGAACAAAATATGGATGTCATAAATTTTGTCATTTTTAAGGTTTAATTGGTCACATTATTACAAAGGTAGTCTTGGGAAAAAAAGCGCGCCCACTACCTTGGCAGTCAGCAACAGCCGGAACTGATAACCAAACTTCTTTAATATGGCTCTTCACAAACACTGGCAGAGATTAGGAAGTTGCTGGAGTTGGAAGGCTATCACTGGAGGCTCTGGGAGTTTCTTCTGAAGTCATTCTGAATTAGCCGCTAATGGGGAGCTTTCTTTGATAGCGTTATTATAATTAAATGCAGCTGGATGAAAATCAACCACAAAGGGAACTCGTTTGTTTATCGTTACTTCTGACTATGTTAGCAGATGTTTTCGAAGTACCATAGTAGCCAGCTTAATTTGTCTCTGTGTAATGCGAAGCAGGTAAACTTTGATTAATAAACCGACAAGTACATTCCTTAATTTCTTTTCTGAAGTTTCCTTCTGTGACTCTTACATGGCACATATGTCAAATCCGGAAAGTACACGGATAAACATTCAATTTCTTTTTATATATGTCAGGCCAGCTGAAATGGAGGTGTCAGTCAGCGGAGAGCTGGCTTGTCAAATGTTCATCTTGAGAGCTGCTGGAGTATTATCGCATGTAAGTAGGCTAGTGAAAAAGATAAACACATATGGCACATATGTACCAGGCTAGAGAACGACCGCTCTCTCCGTTGTAATCACTATTGGCTTTCCATACGGGACTCAATAATTTTCAGTAAATTGGATCCTTTATGGGTTTAAACATTAATTCATCTATTTAAAAAGGGTAATTTTGACATATCCTTTGCTTATAATAAATGCCTCCTCCACTTCTGAACAAGCAGACTTCCTCACCACCCACTTTGTCTGTTCAACGCACAAACTTCAGTGTCTTCATTCGGAACGTACTTTCTACCTGCCTCCCTTTCTGTGCCAGGGTGCAGCTCTCCTCCCTTTTAAAGAACACTTGAATAGTATACCCCTCTCTTCAAATCTTTCCCACATACCTGGAAAGAATGTGATTTTTTTTTAATTGCTCCACAAAGTTTAAATATGCAGCATCTGTGATTCACATTGCATCCATTACTAATACAACACAATTCATTTGCCCTGTGAGTTTGTGCTTTCTTTAAGATTAGCATTTGCTCAAGATAAAGTTGCATATGTGGCTGCATGTCCTTTGATTTTTTGTGTATCCCTGTCAATGTTATCAGTTTCACATTGTGATGTCTACATCTGTTTTTAATTGCCATAATACCTAGCACAGTACTGAGTACTTCATATGTACTTGAAAATCGCTTTTTCTTTAAATGCCCGTGCATAACGCATCTATTGACCCAGTTATTTATTACTTCTGAAAATTTACTTCTATGGAGATGTGTGTAAATGTGTATATTTATATGTATGTTTGTGTTGTCACCTGCTTGCTGCAAGAGTTCATTTGGACTTCGCAAAAGGGATGAAAAAACTGGCTAACTCTGAAGTTCTTTGCAGATAAGCATAGGGAAATGTAATCTTTGGCACCATTCTACTTCCCTTTCTTTAAAGGCCTGATTGAGTTAAAAAATGTTCTTCATGTAGGCAGAGTGGAATAGAAGAGTGAGCATGAGTTTTGTGACCAGATGGGAACGAATCCCAACACAGCTCCCTACTAGTTCCCCAAGCCTCAGCTTTGTCCTCTGTAAAATTAAGGACAATAATACTACCTTGTGAGGATTAGAGATAATATATCTAAAGATCTTGGCACATAACCGGCCCTCAGTATATATTAGCCAATGCCATTAGAAATAAGCAATATGCGGGGCGCCTGGGTGGCTCAGTCTGTTAAGCGTCTGCCTTCGGCTCAGGTTGTGACCTCAGGGTCCCGGGATCGAGCCCTGTGTCCGGCTCCCTGTTCAGCAGGAAGTCTGCTTCTCCCTCTCCCTCCTTCTCCTGTCCTCTCTCTCACTCCCTCTCTCAAATAAAATAAATAAAATCTTAAAAAAAATAAGCAATATGCTATTTCAGTAGAAGAGAAAAAAGTTAAAAACAATCACGGTTGCAGGAAACAGTGTGAGTGGCCCTTGGTGCTGGTCTTCATGAACGATTGTTCACAGCATGTATTAGAACACCAATTTAGATGTTATTTTGTGCAAAAACAAACTTAAAATGTTAAATTACAACTAAAAAGCAATCGAAATTCATTAATACCGAAAGAGTATTTCTTGTGAAAAGAGCACACCTATCTGTGACCAGCTGAGTGCTCACTGTACATTCAGCTCCCAACCACCAGTTGTCATTTGATTAAAAATAATCCATCTGGAGCAGGTACCTTTCTAATTGGGAGACGTTTCAAGGAAGCTTCATTAAATGCCCACACTCTACAAAAATTTTTGAAATAATTGTCCATATTAGAAATGTCAGGATAATTAGTTAAATCACAATCTTGGGTTGGTATATAGTGAGAACCAAATGTGTGTTTGTACCTTTATGTCATTTTAGAATCCTTGAGAATTTTGTCTGGATTCTTTTAGCCTTTTAAGTTTCTTCTCTAATGGGAATCTGTCTTTCCTTTCCTTTCTCTGGGGTGAGGAGAGCAGGGCTCGAGTCACAATGTTTTAATAGAACTGCAGATTAGCTAATTTTGAAAAAAAAAAATCCTTGTTAAGATGATTGCCCTTGAGGAAAATCCTTCATGTGTGAGTAACTATCTTTATTATTTCAACTACTTTGCTAGAGAATAGAATTACCTGACAACATTTCGAAGGAGGATCATATGCTAACTGTGAAGTGTGGCTTACAGACAATGTGGCATGTGCTTTCTGGAAAAGTCTGTATGATGGTGAGTCAGAGAATTCAGTAAGAGAGTCATTGCACATGACTCTGATTCTTGGCTCTATATTTTAACTTATTTCTTAAGGTGACCAGATTCATAGGTTAGATAAAGGCAAAGATATCCAGCATCCTTTTTATTTATTTATTTATTTATTTATTAAGGATTTTATTTATTTTTCAACACAGAGAGACAGTGAGAGAGGGAACACAAGCAGGGGGAGTGGGAGAGGGAGAAGGAGGCTTGCCGCTGAGCAGGGAGCCCGATGTGGGACTCGATCCCAGGACCCTGGGATCATGACCTGAGCCGAAGGCAGACGCTTATCGACTGAACCACCCAGGCGCCCCTATCCAGCATCCTTTTTAGAGGACAGAGAGTGGGAAGCCCATGGGGGACTGTCTTTCACTTGAAAATACCTGAAACTAAATCACATGACACATGTGATTCTCAAAGCGGGGATCACAGACATCTATTGTGCCAGGATGTGGATTTACTCTGAAATCTAAGGAAATTATGCTACGTCTTGAAAATCATTCTCCATGGTTGCAGCATTCATTAGGCTGGTGTGAGTGACTGTGAGATACTAGGTTGTCAGATAATTTGTGGGTGCAATTGCTTAAATAATGCCAGTTGAGCCGTTAACAATAAAATAGCATTATTTAAGCAGGATGACTGTTTTACGATCACTGGATTGCAACTTGATGCATTGTGAGATTCAGAATAGATGGTGCAATTTTGGAGACGATGCCATTTTTGTGATATTTGTTGAGTCCCTTAGAGTAATGCTACTTAGAATGTTCTCAGGGACATCTTTCTAAGTAAAAGAAGAGGGAGATCTAAAACTGTGGGTATAAGGAAAGCTGAGGCCAGAGAGACAGTAGATCTCAAGGACCTTGGGAATGCTCCTTGCAATGAAGCAGAAGGTCTTCCACCGGCTGCTACTGAAATGGATGTCCATGATTTTTATAGTGATGTTGGAATATGAGGGGTTTGTTGGTTGCGATTCAGGGAGAATCAGGGAGAGATGGATGTCAGAGCTGGAAGCCGGGAATCTGCAAATGTGATAGGGATTCTGTAAAAGCTATTTGTTCAAATCAGGCAAATCTGGCTGCAGGAAGCTGCTGGAATGTGTAGAGCTTGTTCTTTGTGTTGAAGAGAAAAAAAAAATGCATCCAAAGGTAAGGAGACCAATTCGAGAACGTGTGTGAGTAATATTAATGGTAATTCTTCTGGTGATATGTGTCTGCTTTTAAATTTCCAGAAGCCCTGACCCTGGCTTCAGTCCTCCCAGCTTATCTCTTAAACTGTTTCTGGGCCTTCCTCCGTTTGCTCGCAGCCTGCAGCACTCCAGGAAACGGGCGAATGTGGCAATGACCTTGTTGATGCCCTAGAGTCCCATGTCTCTGCCTCGGAATGATCTGTCAAAGGATGGACCCTCCTAAGAACTGCATCCCTTCTTGAAATTAAAGAGAGAAGGGGGACTAATTTGAAGGATTGCTTCTAGACTTTTATCTATTTCTGATTTTTACCCAGCATCTTTTGTGAAAAGTTGCACCACAAAAGTCTGCAAAAGAAAATAGAGCAGATGATGGAAACAGATGACTAAAGTCAGCTGTTCCCTAAAAGCGGCAATAATGTCAGAGTGGTAACTGGATAATCCATTTTGTTTTGGGTTTTGTCTATTTTTCTTGTATCTGAATTGTCACTCGGTTGTCTCTTATTTATACCTCAGCGGATAGTTCACAATGTGTGTGTGTGGAGACATGTGAAAAGTAGCTGTATTGTAATATTTATCATTAAAGAGCTGCCTTTGTTTCATTTTACAAACATCACATTGATGATTTGAATAATAAAGCTGACTGGCTTATTCGCTGAAGGTTGCTTCCATAATGGAGCAAATTTATGTACCGAGGTTCTCGTTTTCTTTATTAGATAATTGGACAAAATGCTGAGAAACTGCTACTAATTGAGCACTCATTCCAGCTTTTGTCTATATTGAGGCTGGACAGGTTTTCTGATGTTTGCAAAAGAATTAAATATCCATGAAGGCTTACAACAGCTTCTCTCATCCCAGTATGTTTTCATTAACTTTAACTGAGTCCCTGGGCTTAAATGTGGTTTATCCCAGAATTTTAACACTCACCTTTTATAAGAATCACATATTGGAGGATGTTTTCATTTTAAGAAAAAAGTGTGATCAAAGACAGGTCATATGTTTCCTTCTTTGAGGCAGCAGGGGCAAATGGGCAAGGTTCAGATCAAATGTTTTTGCTAGCATGACATTCAATAGGTAACACTTGCCCTGAAGCAGGGCATGAAAGAGTTAGGGGAAAGAATAATAGAAACTGAAAAACCTTTGAAAATCCATATAATATTAGGTATTTCGAGAATCAGAAGTCGAAAAAATTTTCTTTATAGGAAATGCACAGTAAAGCATAGCTATGCTATTTCAATAAAGCCCCCCTCTTCCCTCCTCCTGCCCCCGTTCTTTGTCTTTCAGGGGTGCTTCCTTAAAGTCCCCTTTGCCTCCACACCACGTCTTGGACTTCAAGTCTGTCTTTCACATGACGTCCAGACTAATTTTCTGGAGGCTCATCTGATTCTGTTATGGTTACATTGAAAAATAATAAACAGTTTCCCAAATTTAAAATAATAAATGCATCACGTTATTTACCTGGACCTACTTTTCAAAGACTTACGTTCTTTTTTTTTTTTTTTTAAGATTTTATTTATTTATTTGACAGAGAGAGACAAAGCAAGAGCAGGAACACAAGCAGGGGGAGTGGGAGAGGGAGAAGCAGGCTTCCCACCGAGCAGGGAGCCTGATGTGGGACTCGATCCCAGGACCCTGGGATCGTGACCTGAGCTGAATGCAGATGCTTAACGACTGAGCCACCCAGGCGCCCCTATATTTTCTAATCATGCATTCAGGTTTGCACCAAACTGGAGGAACTATCTGCTCTTCTGAAGCAGACCTCTGTACGTACACACCTCTGTATTTGTGCTCCTTCTCTTCCTGAAACCTTTACTCTTCAACTCTTTGCATTTCTACCAGTTGAAATTCTATCCATTCTTCAAGGTGTATCCTGGCATGCAGCCTCTGAGAGGCAAGAGTGATCTTGCCTCTCGGTATTCATGACTGTGTAATCCCCTCCCATTGAGTGTGGGTTGGACCTAGTGGCTCCTTTCTAAAGAACATAGTAGGGCAAAAAGGATGAGATGTTACTCGTGAGATCAGATTATGCAAAGACTGTGATTTAGATCTTGTCCATTCTTGCTCTTTTGTCCTTTCACTCGGAGAGAAGCCAGCTGCCGTCTTGGGATATGTTCTATGGAGAGGCCCTGATGGCAAGGATCTGAGGAAGGTCGTCAGCCAATGGCCAGTGAGGACCAGAGGTCTCCATCCAGTAGTTTTCAAGGAACTGAATCCTGTCAGCCACCATGAGAGTCAGTTAGAAGCAGACAGTCCCCCAGAAGAGACTTCAGAAGATCCTGCACCCCAGATGACACTTGGATGGCAACCTTGTGAGAGATCCTGAGGCAGGGGCATCCAGCTAAGTTCCACCAGGATGTGTGACAGAAACTGTTGGGTTGATAATTGTTGCTTAAGCCACGAAATTTGGGGGGTTGTTCTGTAGTAATTGATAACTAGTATAGATTTTGGTACCAGGAGTTGGGTTTAAATCCTTGAAACCTATAATTCCTCTAGTAAGAACTAATATCTCTCTTTTATGTTCCTAGAATGCATTGTGGATACTGGTATTTTGGCCCATTTCAAATTTTGCCTTCTTTTGTTTCCATTTGTACATGGCTTTTTCCCTGTATCGAACTACAAAGTTCCTGGAGGTCAGGGGCTATACCATATTAGTCTTTGAACTCCTTTCTCCCAGGGTTTTGGCAACAGATTTTATGTAGTAAGTGCTCAATAAATACTTGTTGAATTGAATTCAGTGAATATATTTAGTCATACTTCAGTGAGCCAAAGTTAGTAAATAAGAACAGTTGGCCAGTTTGTGTCTAAAGATTTTACAGCTCTTGGCTTTTGTCAATACTTTGTAGGTATGAAGTCTGGTGGTTTATTCAGGGATATCTTCCCCCAAATTTCATGATACTGAACATTATTTCTTGTTTTAGGGAAGTAAATTACAAGAAAACACAATCTTGATGAACTTTCTATAGATTCGATTAATATTTTCCCAGGTTAAAATATGAAGACTCTTATATTTTGTTATATGACAACATCTACTGAACTATCAGGATCTTGAAGATGTTTTAGACTTAAAAATGATAGCCACCTGGATAACATCACAGCATCAATTTCTCTTTAGGAGTTCTATTTTCTTTGCTAAATGGTTGAGTGTGGACATTTGTTTGCTACCCTAGGTAGCAGTTGAGGGCTCACAAATTGCTTATGAGTTTTGGTACTGCCATGCAATAGAATGAATGTTGTTTTTGGAGTGAGACAGTTCTGGCTTGACCTTGGGCAAGTTCCTTCGTCTCTCTGAGTGTTCTACATATGTCTGATGTCACATAGACCCCAAGCCATGGGTTTTAAGGAATAAATGAAACCATATTTGCATATATATGTGTATACATGTGAATATATGTATATATAGAATCTATATATTGAAATATTTTATTTTTTGAAATATATATGTATATATAAAATATATGTAATAATTGAGACTATATATAGGGACTGTATATATAATCTATATAGAGAGACTATTTCTCTCTGTTCTATCTATCTATCTATCTATCTATCTATCTATCTATCTATCTATCTATCCATCCATCCAAAGAGCTTACTACAGTGTAAGGGAATTAGAAATTATTAAGTAAGTGGTAGCTGAACACCAGCCTATTCTTTCTCTTGCTAGCTGTTTGATCTTAGATGAGTCACTTAATTGGATTAATCATTAGTTTCCTCAATTGTAAAATGGGAGGAATAATGGCACTGCAAAGTGCTGCTGTGTTGATTAAATATGATATTCACTATGACACCCTAGGATTATTGTACAGTATTGAATGCTCAACATAATTTAGCTATCATGTACATATGATGTACGTAAGTCTTGTTTCACCTGTCCCAAATAATGTAAATGTGTACTGTGAACTGCAGACTTCACAAGAGTGGTTGGTCATTTATAATAGTATCTGGGAGGAGGACTATTTCTAATATCTCACTGGATTCATGGGTCTAGGAAAAAAGCTGGGTAATCAATAGGTGATCAATAAAGGTTTGCTTTTGCATATGATAGTGTGTAGATAAGCTACCAGGCAGGCTCCTGCTAGGGTTGAACAAGCTGATTCTTTAAGGTATGGGTCAGCCAATGGGCTGCTCAATCATCCTCTCGGCACGAGCATCCCACAGCATTCACTTTCCTTTATTTCTTCCTTCATGGCTCTTATTATGCCAGTAATACCCTATTTTGCCACCAAATACCTTTTGATTTCCAGAAAAGAGTTTGATTATTTTTCAAAGGACAAATGCAGGATTCTTCTCATGGTTAAAACACACTCTATATACTATAGCAGGTTGAGTGGTCTAGCCTCAGATAGATAGCAGGGTCATGCTTTAGGCCTACTCACCTCCCATCAAGTATGCTGGGGGACTAAAAACATCATTCTATAGGCCCTTATTGCCTCCTGATTTTAGATGTTTACCTTGGATATGCACGGCTCAGTTCTCCTTCAAGAGAAGAACCTACTGGGGCACCTGGGTGGCTCAGTCGTTAAGTGTCTGCCTTCGGCTCAGGTCATGATCCCAGGGTCCTGGGACCGAGCCCCACATTGGGCTCACTGCTCATCGGGGAGTCTGCTTCTCCCTCTCCCACTCCCCCGGCTTGTGTGTTCCCCCTCTCACTGTCTCTCTGTCAAAAAATAAATAAAATCTTAAAAAAAAAAAAAAGAGAAGAGCCTACTGCTTGGAGCAGAGTTGACAGGCTGCCCCAGCTGCTCCCCCTGTGAACTCTGAGACCACGCTTTCCCTGGCTGCTCCACCAGCAGCTGAGTATGGTGAGGGCACTGGTGCAGACCTGATCCCTGAGACTTCTTCCTTTGACCTGGCTGACAATTTCATAGAACTGCCCTGAAGTCTGTGAGGCTTCCTACCCAACTTTCCTTTCCCTTGTCTTTTCACAGGTATGAGACCTGTCATGTGAGCTGAGATGTTGTCCTCCTTAGCCCTGCTCCTTTCTCCTTTACCCAAGAGTAAAGTTGAACCCCCAGAATCTTGCATGTCAAATTCTGCCTTGGCTTCTCGAAAGATCTGATTGACACAGTTGGTAATATGTTACCATACTGGAAATAGAGCTCCATTCGGTAGGGATGCTGTCCTGGAGCTATTCTGCCACATGATCTCATATCCAGGAATCTGTGCCCTTACAGTGAACAGAATATGCTTGTGGTCTCTGCCATGAAAGAACCTGTAAGTTTATACAGGAAGGAAGATAAATGTCTCAAATTCATGACCACAATCATGAACCCCTCAACTCAGTCTTATAATTTGTATCTTTGTATATGCATATTTATTTAATAAGTCTACATGTTTATATACATTAATTCTCCAATTAGCCTATAATCTCCTTGAAGGCAATAGCTGTATCCAATTTATATCAATTTGTGCTTTCCCTTCTGACATTAAACACTTTTGAAACATGACAAGTAATAAGTACAGAATTAATAATTCCATAATGAGTCCAAGAAGGATCTTTGAACATTCAGATCTAGGTTCAAATCCCAGTTGTGCTGCTTCCTGTCTGTGCAACCTTGGTCATGTTTGCCTCTTTGAGCCTCAGTTTTCTCATCTGTAAAGTGGGTTTTGTGAGGATGAAATGGGAAAGTGTAGTGAACACACAGTCTCTGGTGCAGCTAGCCATCTATGTATGGTATCAAGAGTTAATTTCACAGAAAATGATGTTAACTATTGTACACTGCAAGTTCCCCATAAGCTTATTTCATATCAACATGTACTTTACAAAATACACATAAATTTGCATAACTTTTTTGGATCCCAACTATAAAGAAAATTAATCTTTACACTGGACTCTGTTCTCTAGATACTCAATATTTGTTATACTGCTAAAATAATATATATAACAAAACATTATTATAACATACCATAATATACCATAATTATATCACAACATAATTGTACTATACTTAAAAATTATATAATTTAATATATTATGATTAATGCCATTCATATTGTTATTAATGCTTATTACTAATAATATTATTATTAATGAAAAAGAATTAGAGTAGTCTTGAATTCTTTCAAAATACAAACATATATATAAGAAAGCTGTGTTCTTAGTTGAGTTTCTACTGTACAAACATTCATCTTACATGGGTTTACCTATCTTACGGTCTTTATAAGCTTAGAATATCCTGAGTGAAGAGCTCAGAGTAATTTGCCCAAGGCCTGTTTTGTTGGCTATTGTGATACAGGAGGCAGAGGTTTTCCGTGGCTTACCTATCCCCCATTATCTTATCTTCTCAAGGCTGGGCTCCTATGCCTCCCAAGTTTACCGCTGGCTGATGGGAATGAGGTACCCATGTTGATAAGTTAAGGGATAAGACTAAAGATAGCTCCCAAGGCCTTCCTTCCCTTTTGGGGTAATGTACAGTTTTACAGTGACCTTCAGAAGACGAGAACCTTGTTTTTGTTTTCTAACGAAAATATCCTAGGTGGCGAGAATATGAGACTATGTAAGCACAAACCACTGGGGAATGGATTTGGGGTGTGTGACTACTTTGGTTAGCCCTGAATCATAGCAGAGGCAGCCACATCTCCTAATCACTTCAGGGTGAGCCTGCAGTTTTCACCCTGATGATATCAGAGCATTTAATATTGCTTGGAAACATACCCTAATTCCTCCAGAAACTGGAGTTCTTGATAACTGGATCAAAAGATACGTGTGATTTCTGCAAAATATCTAGTCCTCTATTCTGCAATGGTAAAAACATGTTCTTCCTAAGTATCTATAATCTTTTCATTCTTATGGTATATAAGACTGAATTATCAAAGAATTAATTAAGATGTCCATGAGTGGTAAGCTACGGTAAGGAAGATTCTGATTTAGGGGGTATTAAACCCACCATGTAAACTTTTTGACAGCTGAGAAAAACACTTAACTAAGAGAAGATATTTCAGTGGGTTCTCTGCCCAGATACTGGATGAACCTTTACACTACAGTGAACAGAAACGATTACCTTCTGTGTTAATATATAGTTTTTAACAGTGACTACTCCCAAGGTTCTTTCTGTTAGCTAACCCAAATATTTTATGCTGTAGCTCAAGAACATTTTTCTTGTTTCCATATTTTCAAAGTACTTTTTGATTCATAGCAGAAAGATTTTCACACAGTATTTCCCCATCTGCTTTTAATTTGCTACTAGAATACCTCTGCCTTCCACTGATACAATTCCTGTTTTACGGAGAGCTGCTTTACTCTGCCTCACCTCGTAACCCTGGAGTCACTTCTAGCCTTGCTTTCTGACCAACATGCAGGAATGTTTATATGCATATATGTGACAACTGTAACCATTACATCCAAACAAGCAGCCAACTCTGATGCCTTTTGCTCCGAAACAGTCCACAATTTTATTTGTATTTCTCCATGATTTCGAACACACTTTTGTCACTCTTATCCAGAACAATGGGGTCTCTGAGCTTTTATTTTTCAGTACCCCCACTGATAAACATTTTTAAGCCTCAGGTTCCAGTTTATATCACTGATAAATGAACTGCTCTATCAATTGATTATATACGTTATAAAATGTGTAATTTTCTGCTTTGCAAAATGAATGCCAAAAGGTGAGACTTCTTGAAGGATAAGATAAAAATAATTAGAAATAAAGTTTCAATTCCTTTTCTCTCTAAATGAATTGCCCAGTACTCTCCTTGAGAGAAGTATGTCCTATGCGCCCATCTTTGGACACTATTGTCCTGAGATAGGGCAATAGTATTTTAATCCATGTTCTTGCCTTTTAACTTGTTCCCTTAAATTCATCTCTATTTAGCTGCCAAGGTGATCCATATGAAATGTGTCCTTGGCCTTGTTATTCCACTGCATAAAGAGATTCAGGGGTAGCCTCTCCCAGGATGAAGTCCAAGCCCTCTTGTACAAAGCTTTTCACACCCTTCCCCCCAGTGCCTTTACATCTTAATCTCTGTCTTTTGCCACAGACTTCTCATTTTAATAACATGAGAACATTTGTAGTTTGGCTGTGCACATCTTTTATATCACTCAGTGCTTTTGCTCGTTCTGTTCCTTTCACCTGGAATAACACTTCCAATCTTGACTCACCATTCCAAGACTCATTCTTCAGAAGTCATCTCAAGCATCTTGTCTCCTTTTTGAAGAAATCTTTCCCAGGGTAATTTTAACTTCTAGATATTATAGGCATAGGGAAAAGGCCTATGGGGTTAATCAAGACCTATTATAAAACTTAGCAACCAGAAGGAGGGAAAAAAAACTGCAAACTTGAAATGAGTAAGTGTTCAGGTACTTAAGAACATGACATGTCATTATATCAACCAATCACTTGCTATTAAAACTCAACACAAATGTTATATATTTGAGTTATATAAAAATTACATTCATTTGTGACATGTAGCAGCATTTTAATATGTTTGCTATGATATGGACTAGGACCTTAAAAAGTAGTAATGCGTTGAGCCTACTAATATCATAAAATGTCCTTGGCTTTGTGGTGTTACCATATGGTTCTAAGCACTCAGATCATTCAGATTTTGTATTGAAATTGTCTCATATGTCTGTCTCTTT
Organism: Neomonachus schauinslandi; assembly: GCF_002201575.2. Classification (NCBI taxonomy): domain Eukaryota; kingdom Metazoa; phylum Chordata; class Mammalia; order Carnivora; family Phocidae; genus Neomonachus; species Neomonachus schauinslandi. The sequence goes on from NC_058405.1 coordinate 109,376,484, forward strand.
TCACTTTTTCTAGGATATAGCAATCATCAATTTAGAGCAAAAGGCTGTAGGCCAGGATTTATTTTGCTCACTGTATTTTGTATAACAAAATGTTCAGCAAGCAAAATTTTAAATAAAAAAAATTAATGAAACTAAATAATATATCTCAAATACAAATGTTCTAAGCATTAAGTAAAATCTAAGTTTATAACACTATGAATGTTATATATATATTCCTACTCTAACATAGAAAATTAAAATGATACATAAAATATTATTTAAAAATAAAAAAATATACAAATGAAGACAATTACATAAAATTACCAAAAATATTTGATCTTTGAAAAATAATGATGTGTTTCATTTCTTGAGTTTTAGGTATTTTTTTTTTTTTTAATTTTCTTTAGTGGCTGAAATAATTATTTTTGAAACTATTCTAGTTGGAGAAATATTAAGATAGGTATAAGCTAAAGCCAAATGTATTACTCTAATTATATTATCATTAAATAAAATCATTTTTTGTTTGATAACTTTAAGAGAGCATTGAAAACTTTCTCTCTGGAATTTCATCCAATCTTTTCATTAAAAACCATATAATTTTGTTTCAAAGAAAGCATTTCTAGTTCATCCTTCATTTTCTTTGTTTTTATTGCATATGGATGGAAAATTCAATGCAGGGTTACTTTATCAATACTAATACTGGTATGTTTGTGTTACATTTGTTCAGAAATTCTCTGTGCAATATCAACTTTACTTTGTTTACTCTCATTTTCTAACTTCTCCAGGGTATTATGAAATTTTAGAAGAATAATTTTAAGTGAGAGTACCTTTATATCATTTGTGATTTTAACACTGTATATAACTCTTTGAGTGGAGATGATGTTCATTTGACAAGTGATTTCACTATAAATTGGTAAGTTTTCATGAATGTTGATCTCAAGAGGTTTTTATATTTGTCTGTATATTTACCTTTACCAAAGAACTTGATATTTTCATAAGGCTTTTGGTTACTGTCTAGCATCCTTTCATTTCAACCTGAAGGATTCTCTTTAGTATTTCTAGTGGCAGGTCTAGTGGTAATGAACTCCCTCAGCTTTTGTTTATCTGGCAATGTCTTATTTTCTCTCTTATTTATTTATTTTTTAAGTAAGCTCCACACCCATTGTGGGACCTAATGCAGGGCTTGAACTCATGACCCTGAGATTAAGACCTGAGCTGAGATCAAGAGTTGGATGCTTATCCGACTGAGCCATCCAGGCACCCCGTCTCTCCCTCAGTTTTGAAGGACGGTTTTGGTAGATATAGAATTCTTGGTTGACTTTTTTTTTTTTTTTCAGTCCTTTAAATGTATCATCCCACACTGCCTTCTGGTCTGCAACGTTTGTGCTGAGAAATCTGCTGACAATCTTATTAAAGATCCCTTGTATGTGCTGAGTCACTTTCCTCTTGCTAAATTCAAAATTCCTGTTTGTCTTTGTCTTTTAAAAGTTTGATTAAAATTTGTCTTGGTGTTGTTTCTTTGAATGTGTTCTACTCGGAGTTCATTGAGTTTCTTGTATTTGTATATCTATGTCTTTTGTCAACTTTGGGAAGTTTTGAGCAATTATTTCTTTAAATAAGCTCTCTACACCGTTTTCTTTCTCTTCTCCTTATACGACTCCTATAATGTGTGTACTGGTCTGTTTGATGGTTTTCCATAAGTCCTTAAGAATCTGCTCACTTTTCATAATTTCATTCTTCTCTTCAGATTCAGTAATTTCAAATGAGCTGTATTAAGTTCACTGAATCTTTTTTCTGCTTGTTTGAATTACTGTTGAACCCCTCTTGTATCTCTTTCAATTCAGTTATTATATTTTTCAGATCCAGAATTTCTGTTTCCTCTACCCCTAATCTCTTGCCCCCGAGGATCTGTGGGTCTGTAGAATCCTTGCAGTTTTCACAAATCATGGCTGTTACTTTTTGCACTTTTCCTAGTCTGAGATCTTTGTCACTTTTGTCCATCTGTGCTTTAAGTTGGGTGACATATAGACCAGTGCCTCAGGCATCTTAGAGTCAGGTTAGAAAGTTTCAAATTTGGCCCACACTGTTCTCTCCAGGTCACTGAATGAAACTGGAGTCTGACTAGGCTGCTGCTTCCCCCAAACTGGGGGAGACAAGGGTGAGTAAAAACATCCTGAAATTTTTTACTATTCTGTATGTGGCTTTTCTTGGTTGGGTATTTGCTTGGTTTCTGTAGATGTCTGATTGAATTCCAGAGTGTCTGGAAAGTTATTCTTGTCAGTTTCAAAGGTTTTATTTAGTGTTTTCAGAATTTTTAAAGTATCGCAATAAAAACCCATTTGGAATACCCCTGATCTGGTTTCTCTGGCTTCTACTTATGTAGTTGCTTCTTTGGGCTTGAGTTTCCTCCTCCATGGCTGACCTATTTGCTATGGCCTCTGATGTGGCTGGTCTATGGGGCTTCAATATCTCCTGCCATGGTTGACTACTCTAAGAGAAACTTTCAGAACCGCTGACTCTGGCCAGAGGCAGTTTTGAGGAATTTTTATCTTTCTGCCAACTGGAGAATGAAGGACCTGTTTATGCAGAGACACCACCTACTTCAGAGTGTTCTTCCCATATTATATATATGGGAATATATATATATATATATGGAAACAGGGGTGAAGTGGAGTTGGGATGGATTGAGTGGGGAAATTGCAGGAGCAAAAGAGAAAAAGGCCTGAATGGGCTTTAAATAAAGATTTCAGGGATGGGGGTTGGGAAGGACAGGGAAAGGGGAATGGTGAGAAAAATTGTTTGCTCATGCCCAAAATAATGTTATTTCCTCTATTCACCCCTTGTATTCTTAATATTATAAAATAACATGATCTACCAAAAATACCGTATGGCAATCTGATCCATCTTTGTAATTCCAGTATCTAACAAGGTATATTAAGCACTTAATTGGTGCTCAATGCATGTTGAGCTGAAATGACAATTATCTAGTCTTAAAAGTAGTTCTGAATGCAGACCTTTAATATATACCTTTTCCCACAAGAAAGTTATTTATTCCTAAATAGTGATACACGAGCTTGTCCATAAAGTATATGACAACTACCTAAGGTTGAAATATATATGAAAAATATTTGTAAGTGCATGTTACTTTTATCTTAATGAAGTATGAAGGAGATTATGGAGATGATGAATATTATTGTTTTCCTTGACATAAAAGTTTCTAATTCTTCTATTTTCTCTCTTTCTCCTTCTCAATAAGTCAATCCATGGTATGGAGGTTGTGTTTGCTCAGGATTTTGCAAGATGCTATCAGACATATTAAAAATGCCATAGTTATGGTCCTAGGAGAACAATACAGTATACCTGCTCCCATCTCATTTGACAATGAGTTTATTTTTTTCTAAATGGGAATTCTTAAACTTCTGCCCAGTTTTATTTTGGTTTTGGTGAGTGAGATATGGAAGGAAGTAGAAGAATAACCTAATTTAATTTTCTTTTGAGAGACAGTCTTTTGTATAGGAATGAGCCTTGGACTCAGCAGCAGCATATCCAAGTTCTAGCCTTAGCTCTTCCACTCTCCACTGATGTATCATTGTTCAAAGGAATTTAACTCTTCATTTTCTTATGTTATAATAAGTATAACCACAGTTCCCTTACAGGGGAACTCCTCTGTACTCCTAACAGAGTTTTGGGTGGGTCCAAGTGAGAGCATTTGTGAGAGGATGCTATAAAATGGATTATTGTGATGATCTTTGCCTTGAACCCTCTTGTTTGTTCTGTTTTCTCTGTTGAAAGAAACACTCAATAAATCAAAGGGCAGAAATTGGCATCACTGAATGCCTAAGGTAGTAGCCCATGGACAGCATCAGTTGCCAACAAATCTTCATGTATTGGAAACAGGAATGTTTGGAGCACATGTGTGTGTGTATGTGTGTGTGTGTGTGTGTGTGTGTGTGTGTTATTAGATCATGTCTCCCCTAAGCCTCACAATTCTCCAGGGGCTTTCCAACCCACTTAGCATAAAATCCAACATCCTTCCTATGGCCTTCAAGACCCTTTCTCTTACCTCAAATTTATTTCCTCCTCATTCCTCTCCACTCCTACATCTTTGCTGTTACACAAACATTCCAAGCCCATTTCCTGCTCAGGGGTTGTGTATTTCCATTCCTCTTTCTCAATCCTGTCATTTGCATGACTCAGATTTTCTCTTTACTCATGGGTTTCAACACAAAGGCCACCTCTTCTAAGAGGCCTTCCCTGATCATCTATCTAAAATAGTATTTCCTGTCTCTCTAGCCCCATGACCCCACTTTATTTTTGTTCTTAGTACTTCATTCTACCTCTCTCTGTTGTATATCTGCACTTTTATTATTTTTGTCCCCCACTAGAATGTAAACTTCAGAAAGGCAGGAGCTTTGTCTGTTATTTTTCCAGATCTGTGTTCAGTGCCTGGTACATTGTAGATGTTCAATAAATAATTGTTGAATGAATAAATGACTGGCTGGATGAATGAACAAACATAAGTGTACATTTCACGAACTCTGTGTAAGATTTGTAGCCAAGTCTATATTTTTGGAAGTATTATCTCTTGTTGTAGATTAAACACCTGATCGTAGTTAATAGCACTTAGCTTTTCCCACTATTTATAATATCCCACACTTTTGCTCTTGCCTCAAAATCCTGAATGGATTCTTTTAAGCCATTGCTTTGAAGGCATTTGTATATTTTTCTAAAGATGTTTAATGAGTTGGAAATAACCACGCATGAAGCACTTTTAGTGTAGCCTTTATAAAGTTAGCTTTTGCATTTAGAAGTCTTGTTAGATAACTCACTGGAAAAAAAATGTATTCATTTATATCAGATTGTTTCTATCACAGATGATTTTTGAAGCTACTTTTCAAGTAATTTAAAATACGAGGTTATAGCAGAGTGACAAGACACAGATCCCTAAAACACGGAAATTCAAACTGGGCTCAGCCTGAACTCGATGGGCGGTTTTCCTAGTAGCATCACCACGTAGGCAGTTAGAGGCAACTCTATGTACGAGGCAGTGGCTTGGTTGCTGGCAGAGCTGCCGAGGTTGAGGGAAGCAAAACTAATCGTAATGAGTGAGATTCCAGATTTTAGGGCCCTAAACACTTATGAGAGTAGCTGCCCTGTAAGCAGAGGAAAAATTAGAGAAAATAGGAAATTATGGAGAACTTAGCACAGTTGCATTCTCTGACTTGGCTACTGCAACATACTGCTGAATTTTGCATGGCGGTAGTAATTTTTTTTTAGCTATAAGACATGGCAAAGGGTGCTGAGATACAAGGGTGAGGAGCAAAAGGGAGAAGTCTGTAACTCTCTATTTGGTAGAGACTGAATGTTCATGCAATATGTAGTTAAACAGATGCAACCATGTTTACTCCTTAGTTGAGAGTAAAACTACATAGCACGGACACCTGGAGACTTTACAGAGGGAGGAAGTCACCTTCAAAAGAATTATTAATAAATATGTAGAGTAAATGAAGAGGTATCAGGAAAGTATATTTCTTGGCAGTCTATCTTCTTATAATTGAGGAGAATGGTTTATTCCCAGGTTTGGCCAGGAAAATATTTATCCTAATTTTCTTTGTTTGCTTTCTTTTTTTAAAAAAGACAAACAGGGCGCCTGGGTGGCTCAGTTGGTTAACCAACTGCCTTCGGCTCAGGTCATGATCCTGGAGTCCCAGGATCGAGTCCCGCATCGGGCTCCCTGCTAAGCAGGGAGTCTGCTTCTCCCTCTGACCCTCCCCCCTCTCATGTGCTCTCTCTCTCAAATAAATAAATGAAATCTTTAAAAAAAAAAAAAAGACAAACAACTTTGAGAGAAACGTTCGTCTGATATGCTAGGAAGTTACTTGCTGAGCTCTGATATGACAACGGACAGCATTGCTGTGAGCCAATCAGGGGCTGCCTGTGCAGACGTTTTTGTTTGCAGCATTTTCACACATACTTATTCAATAAAGCTTTTGTTTTACTGACATTGGAAAACAGTGCACTGCATTATGCTGTGATTTTGAAGTGACAGTGTCAGTGGGACTAGGGTAAAAGATTTGAAGTGAATTGAGGCTGAAAATGAAAGCTTTGTTTTTGCTTAGTTAGGAAGGAAAGTTAAATTTAAGATTTTTTTTTCCCACTCTTGCTTTCACCACTGGAAAGACAAAAACAACTAAAACAGTAAGAGAACAACAGCAAAACCAAACTTGTGTCTCCTTGCACTATTTTAAGTAAGAGATTATAACTCCAAATACATCTTCATATTTCTTGGAGGAATAGAATTGTCAGAACTGCTCATGTCACAACTTATGACAGGCAAGACATATTTAATAATAAGTAATATAGCTCAATTGGGTTAAAACTCGACATTCTGAAAAGTGTCTCTTCAAATGAGATAAAGTGAAACTTAACCAGCAAAGAAGCAGTCTGTTATCAGGGTTCCTGTGATAAATCCAGATCATAATGAATTTCTTCTTTATATCTGATTTGTATACTTAAAACTTAGACTTTGAAAAGGCAAGGCAATAGGTCATGATGATAAACCCGCTATGGTACAAATCGCAGTATTCAAAGACAACTCTGTCCCTGGTGTTCTGATTGACTTTGGTGGGCCATGGAACCTCTGCAGGCCTTCCTCTTCTTCATCTGATTGAATGAGAGAACGTAACTGCACTATGTCTAATACGTCTTTCTGTTCAAACATTCTATGAATGACCTTGTTTCAGAAAATAAGTCATTCAAATGTATTCGGTAAATTCAGTGTTAAAATATTCCTGACTTTCACATTCACGGAAGAAGGGGAGGTGATTGTGGTTCTCCTAACAATGCTCCCACAGTTCTATTTTTCTATCATAGCACTCATGTTAATTGGCAATTGTTTCGTATGTCCTTGTCCTCCATTAAATTCTGATTCCTTCCATTCCTGATGTGACAGTTTCTCCCATCTTACAAAATAATTGACCCGTGATAATGATCATCTTTTATCATCTTTTTTTCCTTCAAGTTCAAGAGTAATATATCATACTGTTTCATTACTTACCATCTTTATTTTTCTAATTCCCAATCAACAATCACGAGTCATTTTTTCAAAATACTTCTCAGTGGCACCTGACCTTGTCAATTGCATCCCGCCTTGTAGGAATTAGTTCTCAGTCATTCCTAATATTCACTGCAGGCTCCCCAGCTTGCAGTGAACATAAGTCTTTAGTGTTTTCTGGGAACTGAGGCTTGGCCTCGTCTCCTCTTTACACTTTTTCCCAGGCTCCTAAATGATACATTTGAGTTCTATAACCATCAGATAACCTATATTTCCCCAATTATTGCCTGTAGTCAAGTTTGCTCCTAAACTGTACCTGCCTTCTGGTCAAATTTACTCAGACACTTACTGGCACATCAGGTTCAATGTGTTCAAACTGGAACCAATGGCTTCTCTTCCCCTACTTCCCAAATCAGGGATTTGGAAGCTTTCCAGATTCCTTTTCCTGTGTTATCCTCCTAACATGGCCCTAGGCTCTAATGTATCCTAGATCTTAGACTGTACCTTCTCTCCTCTCGCATAATCCATCAATATTACTTTAGTTTAGACTTTCAGCACTTCACACTGGAGCTATTATATTGGTGTTTTATCAGCTTTCTCTGTCCACTTTTTTTCTCTTCCATACATTCACCACACTGCAGTCATAGGAATATTTAAAACTGCAGATATTATGATGTATTTTATATATTTAAAAAACTTTTAATGTTTGCTGTTGCCTTCCAGACAAGTTAGAATATCAGGGCATGAAAGGCCCTTTTTTAGGGTATCTATTTCTCAAAATTTATGTATTGGATTTTCACCACCTGCTTTTAGAAGCTTCACTATAGTCATACACACTACTCATAATTCTCTGAACTTGGCATACTGCTTTAAATCTGTATCTCCACACTGTTTCCTTACCTGCAGTAGCCTTTCCCCATGATCAGCCTGGTGGACTCCTAATCATCCTAGAAGACCCAACTACATGAACTTTTCTATGATACTATGCATAATTGGTTGTTCTCCCTTTGAGTTTTTAGTACCCATCCCCCATACTTTGCCCAGACCTCATTTATCTTCTCTCATTAACCGTGTTTTATTTATATCTGAATCCCCAGTACCCAACACTGTTCCTGATAAATAATAGTTACTTGATACGAACAAGGTATCAAATGTCTCAGAAAATAGTTGAGAAGTAATACTAATAATGCAACAATTCTGCTAAGGATTTTGTGATCTTTTCTTGCGGCCCTTTTCTCCGCATAAAAATAATCTGTGAATAGAATAATTAAAGCAGGGGATAAGTTGGTATTAAAATCCTGATGGATAACATGGCTGTCGGTGCGGAAGATCAAGAGGAGGAAGCTGGAGTATTTTGGGCGCTTCTGAAGGGGAGATGGAGACCATCTGGAGAGGAGGATGCTGCAGGAATGAGAGCCAGGACGGAGATAAAAGTGAAGGGAAAGGAAATGGTGGCTGAGCAACATCAAAGAGGCAACCCTATTGCAGCGCTGAACGAGTCACTGTGCGCTCGCCCTGGCAGAGATACAAGTGGGTGGCATTGGATGATGTAGCCCAATGGTCAGGACAAGAACTAAGAAATAGGGACATAATTTGGTTTAAGGCCACTTCCTCCAGTGTAGCTGGGCTTATGTGCTCAGGACAAAGTAACAGGAAACAACCGGGTACATTCTGATGTTTTCAATTTCTTTTTATGTGCAAATGTATCTAAGTGTGTGTTTTCTACTCTAAATAGCACTAACTTAAACTATCAATTTAAAGAAGTCCTTATTAACATGTTTAGGTCTTTTTCCTTTTAAAAAGAAATCCATCCAACTATCATGAGCACACTAAGAATATGATTTTAGGTAATGTCGCTCCTCTCTGAAAGGAATCATTTCCTTGTTTGGCCATGGATTTTTCTTAGCCGAGCTCAGGTAGACCTGTCTATGGACAGGAAATTTATGTGACTGAAACAGGATACTGTATTTCTTTGACTTAGGAAAAAAATTGTAAACATAAACATCCTTTTCAACCATTTGTTTACAATTAATTCCTAATGATAGATAGAAAGCTTTGAGAGCAACAGGAAGTATAAATAATATAGGAAGAAAAAAGAGAAAAGAATAGTGTTAACAATAACAGTTGCAGATGGTTAGCGTTTTCCCTGAAAAGTATTGTTTTAAATTTCTGTTAAATCCTGCCAGATTTCGGGAGATTGTTTGATCTTAAGTAGAACATGTTGCCACTACTTCAGTGATAGTAAATGCTGCTGAAACATTTGCAAAATAAAGATCAATACACTGGAAATGCATGAACTTATATGTTTAGGTGATAAATCCATAAGCGCCATAAAGAAATTACTTTTTGTGTGGTTACATTTCCAGAAAATCAAGTTGGATCCTTCAAAGTATTTATACAACATCCAGGATCTGAACTGTGTGATTTTACTTGGATGGAATTAGAATTAAAAAAAAAAAAAAAACAAAAAAACCTTTCAAAATGCACATATGCATGTATGTTTTTTTCACATGCCTACAATTAATTCCTTCCTTGTTCTGTAAACAATGAAAACAAAACCAAATAATATTCAGTAATTATATTGGTAGTAATTCTAGATACTGAGAGACTTTAATAGTGTGGTTGAAAGGAAATACTTGAGTATGTTCCGTGGATGCTCGGCTGACTCACAGCTCAGTGTTTCACACAACAGTGAAATGATGAGACATTTACTATTGTGTTACAGTCAGACTTATTTGGCTGTTTATCTTAGGAATTGTAGAAAAAGATGTGATAGCTGTGGCATCTCCAACTTGAGGAGTCATTAATCAATGAGAATATGGAACCAAAAGCCAATTAGTGTTAATGTGTGAGTAGTACAAAATAACAAACATGGAAAAATAAAAACACACGATAAAGAACAACAAAACACTCCCCAGTAATGGTATGGCTACTAATACACTAATCTCCTATTGATGCCAGGAGAGGGTTGGTGTTTTAAGACACTTTCACATTAAGAGCAATTCTACTTTGGTCTATTTGCAAATCCAAATAAAAATAGGTTAGTACCAGGTGTAGCTGCAGACACTGATTTATTAAGGAATCTGAGGAAGAATCTAAAACAACTTCAAAAGCTGTTTTAGGGTAAGATGGGTTATTCTAAAGAAATTCTTTGGAAGTTGTCCCTCTTTAATTTACAGCCACAAATTTATATTCCCTTTGTGATATATGTGGAAATGATCCGTCTTCTGTTCAAATTGCTGGTCAATATGTCAGTCAGATCAAATGCCACTAATAAGATGCTAAAAAGTGCTTCAGAGGAACGGGGGATTTTTTTAACAAGACATAAAGTGCTTTTTAATCCATTTCTTACTTGTTAAAAGCATTATGACTCTTACAGATTGTTCTATCATGATGTGGTTTTAATCCTTTATGAGAAGTGAAAATGCATTGTAGAATTCTGAAATATAAGTTAAGAATTGAGTCTGGGTAGCCTCCTCAATAGTAGCCCTACCCCAAGTCTGAGGTAGTAACATAGTTCTGGAAATACCGTACCCAATGAAATGTGGAAGATTTTTAAGGAAGTCTATAAAATATTTGGGAATTTTTTCATGAATTAAGTTTTTAAAACTTACTTTTGACTTCTGAAGAATTTGGTTTCTCATCCTCTGAATCAAGCCCCCTCCAGAATACCAAACCGATGAGTAATCATGGGAACCCTATGAAGAAACAAAGATTGTGTTGCCTTGTGGAAGAAAGAGAATGCTTCATTTTTCATGTGAAATTTAGTTACCTCTGGGAGTAAGAGCAAAATTACCAACCTTTCCTCATTTCTAATTACCTCCTTTATTGTGACTACCTCTTTGATTAAATTAAATTAGATTTTACTGATAGCTAAACGTTAGAGGTACAACAGTGAGTAAAATCCTAAAATCAAGGGGGAAGGATAGAGACCAGGGTAGAAGGTGGTGACAAGTTCATATCAATCTACCTGCTGCATGGAGAATGAATTGAAGAAGGGCAAGGATATGAGATGGAATACTACTGGAATTGTCTACATATGGTGTTATGGTGGTTTGGAGTGGGACGGTAGAATCGGTGATAGGACTGGGATTGAAAAATACCTCATGAGTAAGTTGTAAGACATGATGATGAGGTGGGTATGAGGGAGGAAGAGAGAGTGGGATTATGAGTGCTGCTTGTATTATTCAGTAGATGGGATAAAACATTGGAAGTGGGCCAGGATAGGCATGGAGAAAATGGGAATAAGAATAGTAATTTGTCTTGAGACAGTTGAGACATATTAAATCTTTTTCACCTTTATATTCTAGACTCAATTGACATAGTTATATCTCAGTAAAAGGTAAATCAATTAATTAGTGAGGGTATGATCTACATCCTTTATACAAATATATAAAATCACACACATATATAGCATCATGATACAAAAAGCAAAATTTTATATTTCTTAACATGCCATCACTCCTATTTTTTATATTGTGAAGCTTTTCTCAATTAAGATTTATATAGTTGCTTTTATGACTCTCTTAACAAAGTGAAAAGAATTTGAATTCTCTTTGTTTCTTGTCTTTTTAAGAATATTGTGTTTACTGTCTTTTGACTAATGATTTATATATGGAGCTTCTTACAGTTGCCAATAATCTAATAAATAGATCATGACAGGCATTTAATTTTGAGTGTTTAGGAGCAAGAAGTTCCAAGCATGGTTTTTCTATGCATATATTTTTAGGATTTCCTTCTCTCTGTCAGGGAATGTGTGTTTTTGCTTCAGAAACTTTAAAAGAGCTTTCTCTGCTTTATCTCCAAGCCCAGTAACTAATCTAAGGATCAGGAAATAGGACTGACACCCCCCCCCCATACACACACACACACACTCATGAATTCTCTTTTAAACAAAAAATGAATTTGAAGAACTATACCAAATATATACGACCAAGTTTGGTAAAGAATGTTAATTCTTTGGTTGTGTCTATGCTGGCAAAATGATTAAAGTTTTGTGGTAATTATTTGAATATAACCTTAAGAAAACCTAATTTGAAGATCTGGGTTCTCATTTCCTACTGAATTATGTACAAGTTATTTGGCATAGTGTTTAAAGCGTTCCACAGCATGCCACTGAGCCACTTTTCTATCTTTATCCTCCTCTAATCCTCTCTCTCTAAGCCTGTGCTCCAGACAAACTAGATTGCTGTCATTCCCTACTTTTCCTAATATTGTTCTCTAGACCTGAAATCTTTTGCTTTCTTACCAGATCACTTCCCTTCTTGCTTTTCATTTCCTGCCCATGCCCTATTTAAAACTCTCAAAATTTTGATTACTTTTCTCTCAAGGCCTGCCTCAAATGTTAGCTGTACCATAGGAGTGCTTGGTTATTTTTCTTGAAGCATTTTTAATAATTTGCATCCTTCTCTTATGCTTTAACCTTGTAAAGCTCCTACTCATCCTTGTTTTTCTTATTGTGACTATCATAGTGACTTGCACGTATCATACAACCAATAAATATTTTTTTGAATTAAGTTGAATCATCCCCACTGACAGCCACTATTTACGTTAGACATTGGAAAATTATTCAAATCACAAAATCATCTTGTTTGCATAGACAAAGGTACTGTACCAGGCTCTCCCCATTATATTGCCTCATTAGGCCTCATTCACCAAACATGGGTTGAACACCTACTAATTGCAGTGTGCTGTGTTACTCTGTCCTGGAAACAGGACCAAATATAATTACATAATCATGTGTCAGAAAAAATATGTAATTATGTGCATCTCACATAGTCAAAATAAATTTCTAAAATAAAATAATTAGACTAACATGATATCAATTCAATCTTGTCCAAATAAAGACAGAACATTCAGCTTTGTTCAATCTCATGTAAATGCTGATAAAGAGAGTTAATCCTTCCACTTGAGAAAAACAATTAACACATACCTAACCGAGGCACTCATTTATTCAAGAACTTTCTCAACCAAATTCATAAGTGAAGAAAAATTTTTCTTCTCAGTGCCTTGGTTGTTTTTCAAAGGTGCTTCCAAGGATTTTGTTTCAGAGTCGGATTTTAGGTATGTGTCTCAGGGTTGGTTATAAACAGGACAGAAGGAGAATTGGAAGTCCGGCAGCAGCAAACAATTGTGGAAAATCTGTGAAGTAATGTTGTCCTTGCAACATTTTCCGGCCTACTTTTCAGGACCCATGGGCTTTAGATAAGCATTAGGTATGTGTCCAAAATAAACCACTGGGGTTTTTAAGCCACTCTCCATCCTTGGTGTAACTTTCTCACAAATCATCAACTTCATAAGATACACTCTTTTTCCATGATTAAAAAAGTTGGGGGATGGGGAACTACCTGGGTATGTGTGATCAGACAATTCACTGTTTTCATTTAAAATTTCTGCCCAACATTGTATTCATAAAATGACCACACAGTGGGGCGCCTGGGTGGCTCAGTCATTAAGCGTCTTCCTTCAGCTCAGGTCATGTTCCCAGGGTCCGGGGATCGAGCCCCGCATCGGGCTCCCTGCTCTGCGGGAGGCCTGCTTCTCCCTCTCCCCCTCCCCCTGCTTGCGTTCCCTCTCTCACTGTGTCTCTCTCTGTCAAATAAATAAAAAAATCTTAAAAAAAAAAATGACCACACAATGATTTGTAAGCCAAAAAGCATAAGAAGTGCATTATGGGTAAGCAGTTTATTTTTGTTATTCTTTTGAAATATTCAGCTGGTGTTAAAAACAGATCTTTTGAGCTGGAACAACAGTGGTACAGGTAGACTTCCTACTTTTGGAAAAGATCTGGTCTTTAGCTTATGGGAACCAAGCTGAAGCAGATGTGAAAAGTTCAACTCAAGGAAGAACAGATTAAACGCACTTTTGTGGTTGAAAAACCAAAACAGATGTTGTTATTAAACCACAAAAACCTGGGTACATTTAAGTAACATTAGGTGTCTGCATTTTAGATTTGGATTTGAAATAATGAAGGCATTTCAAGTTACACAGGCTGTTGTGTGCCACTAAACTATTAATCTCAAATCAAGCAGTTTGCATATTAAAAAAAAAAACTTTCAGGAACATTGAGTCTCTGTCATTGTGCTTATCATCTGAAAATGAGAAAGCATCTGATGATAAAAGAACAAATCCTTTTGGTGATTTTTAAATTATTTTTCCAAAGCATTTTGAAAATGTTTGTTTACATATATATATATATATATATATATATATATATATATATATATAATGTCTTTATGGAACAGCTAGGTAAGTTCTAGACTATTGTTGTTACAATGTAAGTCTTAGAGGGAGGGATCAAGTGACAGGGGAGAATTAAGGTGATGCCAACATGTGAATGCACAGATCATTGGCCAACTTCCTGGAATACTTCCCCATACATGACAGCTCTACCATGGGATATAAAATGGTGTGGAAAAGCGAATAAAAAAATTGTCCTGCAATGGCATGACTACTTTTTGATATTTCATTTTGGCTTTCTCAATAACTTTTTATTCTAATATGCCACCCCTTCTACTTCAACACAAAGAGGTTAAAAGCCCCAGTTAAAAGGATAGAGACCAGGTGTTATCCAGTGAAAAATCCTGTACTAGAGAAAAGCCAGCAGAGAGAGAGAGAGTGGTAAAGGGAAGGTAGCAGTGATTTGCTTCATAGCCTTTGATCATCAATCTAGATATGTTTTACACATTAGGCCAAAAGGGATATAGTTAGCTAAAATGGACATTAAGGATGTAGTCTTTCACTTCTATTTAGAAAAATGAGTGTTGTGTGATATGCAATGATTTAGGAGAGGGCTGGGAGGATGCCAAGTTTTCACATCATATGATCTTCCAATATTGGAAGTGAAAGAGTCTCTATTAATCACCTATTCCCACTGAAAGAATTCTGTTTTTCACCCTAGTTCTCAAACAGAGAAGAAATGGGGTGACTCCTAAACTGTTTGGGGCATTTTTTCAAATCACGTATGCTTTTTCTCTCCAAATGAACATTTCTAAAGATCTTTAAGATGATTCCAACTCACACCCTTCATTCCCTCACTCTGCCCTCGCCACCTTGAGAATCAGTTTTGAACATTCTGCGTGGGAATGACCCATGCTTTAGCTTAACACCTTAAAAGATTCATGATGTAGCCAGACTGTTACAACCCCAGCATATCTCATAAAAACGTATATCATCATATTGATTACATGTTGGACTCATAATGCTCAGATATATATTTTATTAAATAAAATATATTATCCCAATTTCCCTTTTTCTTTTGCTTTTTAATTTTAATTTAATTTAATTTTATTATGTTAATCACCATACATTACATCATTAATTTTTGATGTCGTGTTCCATGATTCACTATATGGTTACTAGAAAATTTAAAATAAGTGACTTGCATCTGTGGCTTGCATTTTATTCCCATTGGACAGCTCTGTTCTGTCTGGTAAAGAAAAAAGAGAGAGAGAGCAAAAGAGAGAGAATGGAAGAGAGAGAGAGAGAGAGAAACATGTGACTACTTTGAGAAAATAATATATTACATCTCTTAATTTCAGTGGTACTCCGCCCTTAGCAGCACAGTTTTGACTGTGTGTGAATTTCATTTAAAAACAGGGTAGGCAGGTAGCAATTCTGAGATGGTAAGTAATAAAGCAAGATCCCAGAGCAAGCATCTCTTGGGTGGCTAGACCAATAATGACAAGAGGAGAGATGGCATTTCAGCTGGGATGCATGCGAGAAGATATCCTTGCCTGGCCTGAGGACTGTGCATAAGGGGTAGTCAGCCCTGGATGGTGTAGACTACATTCTCCAGGAATGTACGTTCTGGGGAAGACCTAGATTTGGATAATTCAGTGTGTGGAGTTCTTTGGAAAAAACTGTGAAAAAGAGAACATGAATGGAGAAATGAGAATACATGGGAGAGATGTAACTCTCTAACAATTGGAAATCATTTATTAAATCATTCTTTAATTCCATAAATATCCATTGAGCTTCCATTGACATCCATTCAACATGCCTTTTTCTAGACAGTAAAAAGGGAACCAAAGAAACAAAATCTATGTCTCTCTGACATTTGCATAGGAAGGGGAATACAAAGATGATAAACATGTAGACAAACGGTTAGTGCATCAGGTTTTTCTATGAAGAAAGATAAAGTAGAGCAAGGGGATAAGGAGGGAGGGAGTGTTAATTTAGAAAATGTGTTTAAGGAATCCCCTTTGGAGGAGGTGACAATTGAACAGAGACATGGCTGAAGGTGAGAGAGCAAATCAAATGGTAACTGTGGGAAGACTGTACCAGACCATGGTGGTAGATGTTCGCTTGTCTGAGGCACGGGCTGTGTGGTATGTATCTGAGGAAACACATGGGACCAGTGAAACTAGAGAGGAGTGAGGAACAGGAGAGTGCTGTAGGAGGTGAGGCTACAGAGGGGATTGGGGTCAGGTTATGCTGGATCTTGGAGGGTAAGACAAGGATTCAGGAGTTTAAGTGAGATGGCTAGTCTTTGTAGAGTTTTGAGTATAGTACTGAGGCCATCTGGTTTTATATTTGAAAGGATCCCTCTGATAGTAAGTAGAACAGATTCTAGTAGGTGACAAGGGAGAAAGACTGGTGAGGAAGCAGATCAAATAGGCTAAGTTAAAGCTGGTAATAGTTTATACTAGAGGACTAAAGTGGAGGTGGTTAGAAATGGTTGAATTTTGAATGTACTTTGAAGCTGAACCAAAGGGTTTTCCTGATTGGTTGTATTTGTGGGAGAAAGAAAGAAAAGAATCAAGGATGACTCCAAAGGTTGGGCTTGTGTAGCTATAAAAATAGAATCACCATTTCTGAAGACAAGGAGATCTGTAATAGACAGTAATAAGCCAAAGATGTAATCTACATGGAATCCACTAAAGGGAAAGCTAGAAAATGTATAGCTAACAAGTTAGTAGAAGCTAAAAGAAAATGATGAAAAATTTTGATTAATTAAAAAGAAAAATCAAGAAAAAAGTATAAAACCAGTGATTCAAATAGAAAACAAATAAGATGATGGCAGACATAAACCCAAATATTAGTAATTACTTTATTTTAAAAAAAATATTTATTTATTTTAAAGAGAGAGAGGGAGCATGAGTGGGAGGGGCAGAGGGAGAGAGAGAGAGAAACCAAGCAGACTCCACACTGAGGGTGGAGACTTTGTGGGCTCAATCTCAGGACCTCAAGGTCACGAGTTGAGCAGAAACAAAGAGTTGGACACTTGACCGCCTGGGCCACCCAGGCACCCCCAGTAATTACTTTATATGGACTAAGTAGTCCATTTAAAATTCAGATGACAGAATGGTTAAAAATATAAATTGAAAAGAAAATCCTGCAATAGGAACAGATAAGAAAGAGTGAAAATTGGAATTCAGTTTTGGATATGGTAAGAGGAGATGGTTAGTTGACACTTGACTATTGAAGTCTGGAGTTCAGAAGACAGATTGAGACTGAATATGTCAATTTGAATCACTAGAATTTTCCAAAAGTTAAGAGTCCATCTTTCAAATTCATGGTTAAATAGTGACTTAGCTAATTGGCTATTGAGTACTTAGTGGATATGTTTTAAAGGAGAGTCAAATGCCTTACTGATAATGTATTCATAAACTTGTAAGATTTCTTTCCTTCTGGGATTCCATATACTATCAAAGAAGTATTTCATTGAGAGGGAATTCAGACTAGAAGGTTTCTATGGTCCTTTCCAAATCTCAAGTTCTACCATTAGAAGGTGAATTCAGGATCAGTGCAGGTGAATCATTTCATTTCTCCACAGTAAAGTGTTCCTTGTTGTGTTTTATATAAATCATGTGAAACAACTATGAAGGCTACTAGCTCTTAAACTCCTTTCAAGGTGTTCCAAGTCACCCTGCAATGCACTCATTTTCCTTAATAAATGCCATCAGGCAATCACTGGTTCAATTTATTTTGCTAAAATTTTATTTTGTTAAAAATATTTGGAGATTTGGATATATATATACATATATATATATAATTTGGATATATATATAAAATTTGGATATATATATATTTGGATATATATATATATAATTTGGAGATATATCTATATCTATATCTATATATAATTGGAACGGGGGATTCAGATTTATTTTTTATTATACCTTATCACTACTTTTCTAAATGTATAATTAAACATAAAATCTAAAAAAATGCTTTCCTACTGTGTAGTTGCTTTTTATTAGCCTATACATAATTATTATTTTAACAGTTCTTACCACTATAGTTCTTGATTTGGGGCTCATATTCAACAGATGATCTTTTTGATATAAATTTTGGTATTTGTTATACTGAACCTAACCAATATTGGACTTTAAATCCACAGGTTTATAGTTTGCTGTTAAATGTTCTATTCCTTGGCAATTCTATATTAGAGAGATCTGTTTGCATGATGACTCTGTATTCCAAAATATTAACTCTCCTCCAAGCTTTATGTTATCATAAAAATGGATAGACTTCCTTCTGTATCTCCTAATCTAAGCCATTCACAAAAACTTTGAGCAGAAGTAAACAAACAGAAGCCCATGTATACCATATCAACTATAGTTCTTCTCAGCTTGATAATTATCAAAAGCTTATATTTACATTTCATCAGAGACAAATCTAACATAAGTTAATTGCATTATATTTTCTTTTTTTTTAAATTTTATTTTATTATGTTATGTTAGTCACCATACAATACATCGTTAGTTTTTTTTTTCAGATTTTATTTATTTATTTTTAATTTTTTTTAATTCTTATGTTAATCCCCATACATTACATCATTAGTTTTAGATGAAGTGTTCCATGATTCATTGTTTGTGCATAACACCCAGTGCTCCATGCAGAATGTGCCCTCCTCAATACCCACCACCAGGCTAACCCATCCTCCCACCCCCCTCCCCTCTAGAACCCTGTTTGTTTTTCAGAGTCCATAGTCTCTCACGGTTCATCTCTCCCTCCAATTTCCCCCCCTTCATTTTTCCTTTCCTTCTCTTAATGTCCTCCATGCTATGCCTTATGTTCCACAAATAAGTGAAACCATATGATAATTGACTTTCCCTGCTTGACTTATTTCACTTAGCATAATCTCCTACAGTCCCATCCATGTTGATGTAAAAGTTGGGTATTCATCCTTTCTGATGGCTGAGTAATATTCCATTGTATATATGGGACCACATCTTCTTTTTCCACTCATCTGTTGAAGGGCATCTCGGCTCTTTTCAGTTTGGCTATTGCGGACATTGCTGCTATAAACATTGGGGTGCATATGGTCTTTCTTTTCACTACGTGAATGGGAGAAGATATTTGCAAATGACATTACAGATAAAGGGCTGGTATCCAAGATCTATAAAGAACTTTTCAAACTCAACACCCAAAAAACAAATAATCAAGTCAAAAAATGGGCAGAAGACATGAACAGACACTACTCCAAAGAGGACATACAAATGGCTAACAGACACATGAAAAAATATTCATCATCATTAGCCATCAGGGAAATTCAAATCAAAACCACACCGATACCACGTTACACCAGTTAGAATGGCAAAATTGACAAGACAAGAAACAACAAATGTTGGAGAGGTTGTGGAGAAAGGGGAACCCTCTTACACTGTTGGTGGGAATGTAAGTTGGTACAGCCACTTTGGAACACAATGCGGAGGTGCTTCAGAAAATTAAAAATGAAGCTACCCTATGACCCAGCAATTGCACTCCTGGGTATTTACCCCAAAGACACAGATGTAGTGCATTATGTTTTCTACATGACACCAATAAGGGCAATTTTAGAGAACTGAGAGAGGTAGAGAGAAAGAGAGAACACTGTATGTAATGGAGTCTCTCCTTCCCTTCATTCTGCTCAAGTGATGTAGGTTTTGTGGTTGTAGTTCTCATGGGATTCCAAGTGTTCATAAAGTTCTGTATTTGATCATTTCATCAGGCTGAGTGTGATTCTAGTTTTTAAAGATTTTGGGGGATATACAATATGGTTTGTAAACATGAGCCAACTACTTCATATAATGCTCAATCACAGAAAAAATGATTATTTCCATAGCTGCAGGAAAAACTGACTGTGTTGTTCTTATTGAGACAAACATACTAAAAACAATTTCAAAGACAATTTTGACTGCACGGTATTATTATCCTACAAATAAAATGTGAAACCTTTAACAAGATACAATTCCCCTTAACTGTACCATGATTTAACCCTAATCTCCATTTTATCAATGAAGACATGATGTATAATTTCTGATGGGAATAAAGATAAAGTATTCTTTTGCTTTTCCCTAATCTCCTAAACTAGAAACATTTCTGCAAAATGAAGTTAGGCTATTGAAATGTTACTTATTACTTGTGGCTATTTGCTAACTTCTAGCTGTCCTTTCCTTTTTTTTTTTTATGTGATCATGAATGATGTTTTCTAACACATGTAGCTTTTGGTATTTTCTAAACTTTAAAAAAAAATGGGTAGATTCACGCATACTCAGATATTCTGGCATGAATGCAGAGGGCAGTACTAGATACTTAGTGGAGATTTAGTTTCCTCATCTGACCAAATGCTTAGCACTGGCTTTTCAATCTCTGCTCAGTTCTTCTTCATATACCATGTTTCATACTGCCTTCAACGCCCAACAAAGATTCCGCATTTTCATAAAGTTTTCTCTGAACATATGTCCTTTGCTAAAACTTTCCTCTCCTCATGTATTCAGGACTTCTAAAATAATCATTCACTGTTTACAAATGTTGTCTTGTAATCATTCGTTTATCATCTGTAATGATAGTACATTTAAAGATGTAAAGATAGTACATTTAAAAATGTATCTGCAGTCAAGTCAGGTATGGTTTAAGTTGTAAAGATAGTACATTTAAAAATGTATTCACAGTCAAGTTAGGTATGGTTTAAGAGAGATAAGTCCTAGATGCCATAAGAGCATGTGGATGGCTCCCTTCCCTGGCTGCACATTGGAATCACCCAAGGATTTAAAACAAACAACACCAAAACTCATGCCCGTGGTCTGATTTACCTGGTGTAGAATAGACCTGAGGCATTAGTAGTTTTAAAGTTCCCTGGGGTAATTCCATTGTACAGCCAGGGCTGAGAACCATGGGTCCCCCTTTAACTGAATGCCTGCAGGGGATCCTTAGTGTAGAGGTATTGACACCTGTCCCTCTGGCCAACATCAGTACCTCATTGGGTCTTTAACTTTTCACAAAGAATGGTAATAAAGAAGTTTGAAAACAGACTGGGTTTGCTTTTAACATTCATTTTCATGGTCCCAGCAGTAAATTAGAAGACTGCGGATTCTGTGATGCAGCCGCCAGGAAGAGCAACAGCCTCTGGAATTCGTTATCTAGAACTCATGTAATAAATTGAATACCAGGCATCAGTGATCTTTATCCTTGTAGAAGGTGAATAGCATCCATTTTATTTCCTTCACCAGCTCCTTTCCATGTGATGTCTTCACCTTTATGTTTTATCCCTAGCTTTTCTTTAATTTTAAAGATTGTTTTCTGGGCCCAGGCACTTTAATTATTTTTAAGCAAAAATGGACAAATTCCATGTCTACTATGGATAAAAAAGACCCCAATAATCTTCTTAGTTCGCCAAGTCTACCCTTACCAAAGAAGAAAATAGAGACATGCATTCTTTTAAGTCAGGCTAAATATAATATTGTTTACAGTATATAGGTAATTGAAGAAATCAGGTTTTCCCTCCACCCACTATATATCTAGATAATTGCCTCATTCCTTACCCCCTCCATCCCTCGTCACCCTGTTCCGTTATTTTACTGCATAAACAACCTGGCTTTCCCTTTTGTGATTTGCTTTTTCTTTAACTAGCACCCTTCAAAGGTTAAAAAAAGAGAGAGAGAGGGACTATTCAGTCAGCATCACTACTTAAAACTATTAGAAGACAGCAATTCACTAGTTGGGACAATACAATTCAAAACACCAAAAAGATAACAGGTTTTGAGAAATTGGCATATGTTAGTGATTATACAATCATTCATTTCCCACAGATTTCTTTTTATAGGAAACTTTGGAAAATCCCAAAAGAACTGACCGAGTCATTTAAACCACAACAGGTTTCTTTCAACATCAAAACCATGGGTAGGAGTGGGTGAGGAATCATTTTCTTTTTCTTTTCTTTTCTTTTTTCTTTTATCCTCTTCTCTTCTCTTTCTCTTCTCTTTTCTTCTCTTCTCTTCCCTTTTATCTCTATCTCTTTTCTTCTCTTCTCCTCTCTTTTCTGTTCCTGTCCTTTCCTTTCCTTTCTCTCTTTCTTTTCTAAGCATGGATAGCTTGGTCTGAGTGTACAGAGCCGTGGCTTCCCCTCCTGTGGACGCCTTCTGAACAGCAGACCTGACTTCCTCCTCAAACCAAGGCATCCTGAAAACATCCAAGCAGAGGAAGCATTTTTTCACCATGACCATGGGAAAGGGCCACAGAGATCCAAATGGAAACGGACATTTCATGTGAGTGACTATTTCTACCCCAGCTTGGCTTCTTGCCTAATTCAACAGACACTTAGGTGGCTGACGAGGGAAATTTTTGTTAAAGTGGATCCAACACTGAGTTGGACACAAAGCCTTTTGACTGGCGGCCGAGTTCCTTGTGCTAGCTGGCAAAATTCACAAATTTTTCTTTTGGTTGTTGTTGTTGGGTTTTGAAAATACTTCATTTCCTGGCAACAGTTTTCTTTCTTTAGTAGATAAAGGGAAAGATCTTTTCCATCTACACCATATAACACTCCTATCATCTTAGAAATTGTTTTCCTAACCAGGCAGGATCCCCTGAAGACTCACTCTCGCTCTCCATGGCCTCTTGACAGCTGGCTTATAACCAAGTGGTCTCAGAAACGTCCTCCCTTTCCCTGATTGTGTATGTCAGCAGGAGTCTGTTTGCTGTCATCAGAAGGTTCATCTTACATGTATGACCACAGGAGCTGTGTGTGTGTGTGTGTGTGTTTGTGTAAGGGGTGGGCACAGAGCCCAGTTTAAACTTTCAGGAATACTCAAAAACTGTGATTGAGAAAATTAGAGATTAAGATGGTACTCCTTCCCCTGTTGCTCCCTAGGAAGCAGTGTAAAATCTCTTGTTATGGGACACCTATCATATTGATGCAATACACACCACTGTGTTAATCAAAGATAGACAATCTTCTACACTGGTGGCAGAGTGAATCGACACGACCTTTCTGAGTAGCATGGTAACAATACAAGTCAAAGTTTTAAAAATCATCTATCTGTACTTAGGAATTGATCTTAAGGAAGTATTCACAAGTGTACACTAAGATTTATTAGCAAGGATTTTCACTGCAAAATAAAAAGTGAAAACAAATGTCCAACATTTGGGAAATGGTGATGTGTCCATCTAATGGAAGATTCTGTAGTTGTGTTTTAAAAGAATATACAAAGATATGAGGCAAGGTCTTTAACATACTGTAGAGTGAAGGAAAAAGAAGAATAAGAAACTGACACCGTTTAATGACAGCTTTGTATAAATATGTATGCATGACTGCATAAGTAAATGACTAATAGGAAATACACCAAAGTTGTAGCAGTGATTTTTTCTGTAGCTTGCCATTCCAGCTAGGGTGGATGGATGGGTGGATGGATGGATGGATGGATGGATAGATAGATAATTAGGTAGATACACGTAAAACTGTTTTTGTAAGAAGGAAAATGCACTTTGTTAGGTACAAAAAAGGAAATATTTACCTGATCTGTAGATAATTATAAGTTATGAAAATATCCATATCAAAGTAAAAAGAAGCATTTCATAGGCATAACCATCACAGAAATAGAAATAGTTTAAAACAAATAAGAAATTCTAGGTAGAGCAGACAGCTGAGAGACCACCTAGTTCCTCTTTCTGTTTTCCCAGGGGAGAAACAAGAAGCACAGAGAGGTGGTATTTCTTTTATTGAGGTCATACTAACTTTGTGATCAAACTAGAACAAGTCTTAGCCCTTAGTTCATTCCAGTATGCAAAAGACGGCATTTTATTGTTAATGTTGTTCTTTTTTTTTTTTTTAAAGATTTTATTTATTTATTTGACAGAGAGAGACACAGCGAGAGAGGGAATACAAGCAGGGGGAGTGGGAGAGGGAGAAGCAAGCCTCCCACGGAGCAGGGAGCCCGATGCGGGGCTCGATCCCAGGACCCTGGGATCATGACCTGAGCTGAAGGCAGACGCTTAACGACTGAGCCACCCAGGCGCCCCTGTTAATGTTGTTCTTTCTTTGTTTACATGTAGGTCATTGATTTTGATTAAGTTTGGATTATTTGGTTGACATATTTACCTCCCAAACGGTCACCTGTTTCTTGATATTGTGCATGGTTTGACATTCTAGATTGGAAAAGATTGTCACAATATTAATAATAGCCCTACATGTTGTGTAGACAATGTTTGATAAGTGTTGGTATGCAGCAAGAGCTTCTGTCTTTGAATCTGTTGCTATTTATGCATCTGACTTTTAATGTGGATGCCTTTGAATTTGAGATTAATCAAAAATGCAAGGGAAATAAACTAAAAGAAATGATTTCCAATCCAGTAACACAAAGTTCCTTTAGTAAGGTATTTTTTTCTGCATCAAGTACAGAAACTTGTAAGAATTCAATAAATAGTTGGCGACCAAATTAATAAACACACAAAGTTTTCAGAAACATTTTCCCTATGGCATAGAATTATATGTAGTTAGAATTGGCAGTACTGTTTAAATAATTCACATAGGTCTTTCCTTAAATTGTATGATAAAAGAAGACTTCCTGAAGAACAAGAGTGGCTTCACTTTGGTTTAAACGCTTCCCTTTCTCAATGTGTAGATCTTATGTTGCAAATATTAACTGTGAAAGCATCACATACTACCTACCTGGTGTTATAACTTTCTTACAATTCAGTCAGTGAGTATTTATAATTTCTAAGTAGGGGTATTTAAGCTAATGAGTTCTGAATAATATTTATGAACTATATTTTAATGACCCATTCTTTTGGGCGCCTGGGTGGCTCAGTTGGTTAAGCAACTGCCTTTGGCTCAGGTCATGATCCTGGAGTCCCTGGATCGAGTCCCGCATCGGGCTCCCTGCTCGGCGGGGAGTCTGCTTCTCCCTCTGACCCTCCTCCCTCTCGTGCTCTCTGTCTCTCATTCTCTCTCTCTCAAATAAATAAATAAAATCTTAAAAAAAAATGACCCATTCTTTTTATTGAAAACATTAAAATCTTTTAGAAATCACTTTATAAATGCGATTATAATTCTTTTACCGTATTCATAGACCACTGCTTTCTCAGGAAAAGAGGTTACATGATTCAGGTTTAAAGAAACAAATTACCATGCTAATCTTCAGGTATTTCTCTTCCTGACATGACCACTCCCGTCTAATTGTGGCCGCAAAGGCTTCATCGTGGTGCTGCTTTCATTGGTGCTCCACAGAGTTATTTGTCAGAGACTTGAGATTTGATGTAAGAAACACTAACCTTCAGCTCTTTCTGAAACAGACTGGCTCCTCTAAAATAATTCATAGAGTTGGCCTCATGAAAAGATAGGTGAGTCTACCAGGTAGAAGGACTTCAAATGTAATACAGGAGCTTTTAGTAGCATTTAGACTGATGTTCAGGATTCTTAGAATTAACTGTGCAGGCATCTCTGAATGTTGTGGACTGTTGAAAAGCCCAGAGCACGATTGCTGGAACTGTCCCACAGTGGTAAGGTGTTCAGTTTGACCATGGAAGTTTTGAACAAATTGGGAAGTATTACTTAAAAGCTTCTTTTGATAAGTTGCAGGGTCTCATAACCCTGGGTTCTCTTCCTCTCGTGGCACTGATTGGTGCATCCTGGGTAGAGGTACCTGCCTGTCGAGATGAGGCAGGTGCCCTTTACCGGCCGTGCTCCAACTCTGACCTAACCTGCTTTACTCAGACATTAACTCATTTCTAGCTTCATCAATGTGGACATTTGATTTTTTTTGACCGCTGTCAGAGGACTAAAGCATTGTCGGTGCTGCCTTCTGCCCCAAGTATATTTGTAACTTGACTCAACATTTAACTCCATATTGCATTGGAAAGTACGCTGAAATTTCAGTAGGTAATTCCCTTTTATATCCTTTTATGTGTAAATTATAGGCTCTCTTTATTCATTTTACGTCTTCCCTCTATTTTTAAGGAAATGATACAAGGTTTCCTAACCAGCTTTTCTGGGCTACTGCAGACTTTGCTTTTCTCCTCCTTTTCTGAAGTCTCATGGCATGTTTTATCTCTAAGAATTTAGTTCTTATGATTGGCACTGTAATATTGCTCTGGAATTCAATCCAATTCAAAGTCAGACATTTTTCTCCACAACGGGCAAGGATAATGCCTTTTACCAATATTACATATAATACTAATATTTTTACTCATATTACTACTAATAAACTGGTGTTAATTTACTAAAATTCCTAATATTACCGAACCTAATTGAGCGCTGCGTGCACAGCAGATCTGCAAGTGTACTCATTGACTGCGTCAGTATTTCCACTTCTTCACTATTTAACCTAAAACCTTAATTTCTTTCAGTATGAAAATTATTTATTGAACTGTAGCATATCACCCATAATGCATAGTAAGTCAAATAATATCAATTCCTCCTTCGTGTGTTTAGGAAGAAATACTTCTCACAGATGCATAACACAAATATGTTAGTTCCTGCCCTGAATTTCTATTGCCTTATACATTTCTTCTTACCACTGCTGAGCCAATGTTTTCCTCTTTTAATTTCTCTATTAACTTTAATTAGGCTCATGAGTTTGCTGGCCAGGTGGGTTTTCCCTAAATACTCACAACTCCATTTTCCAGGCTAACAGCAGAATTAAGTTAAGCTGCAGATTTGTGGCAGAATCTAACATTATAAGCTATGGAAGTTTCCAGTGCCACCACAACTCATTTTATCCACTGAGGATTTCAGCAGGCAGCACTTTTAATAAGCCAGGCTCGACATTTTTCAAGGAATACTTTGGGATCCATTTTTGAAGGCAATATTGGTTATGATTCCACAGCTGGAAGATTTCCGAGGAAATAATGTTTTGTCCTCTTGAAAACGTACTTGGTCCACACGGCATACAGAACATAATAACTCCAAGCAACCGGTTCTCAATTTTACTAACACATATCTCTAATATGTAATTTTCCAATGTCATTATAGTAGGGGCATATGATAAAAGAAGAGTAGGATTAGTTCCAATTCACTCTTATTTTATCTCATTTTATTTTGTCTTTTAGGGAACATAAATCGCCTACATTATTTATGTATTTTAGCGCATTAACATAGATTTCATTTGTAATTTTCTTACTAAAAATCGGGAAAAAATGAACAGAACAGAGCTGAAAATCTTCCTGCGATCATATGGGGCATTAGATCGTCTCAGGTACCGGCTGCTGGTTTAATAAAAGGATAGGATTTCCATTTACTCCGGGCAGGCTTAATGTATTGTTCTCGGAGTGAGACAGTCAGAATGAGTCAGGAGCCAAAGAATACACTTTATAGACACAAATAATCGTAAATTCAGAATGTCACCTTTAGGCAGAGGCATTTTTATTATTGTTAGTGGAGCTGCTGAGTAGGTTTGATGTTTTATTCTCTTGAGGACTCAATGTTCCCGAGTCCTGGAGCCCTGTCTTTATCAGGCTTGCAAGGAGGGAGCCCAGCCAAACTTGCTTCCTATACTTCTCTATGATTGATAGCAGATGGCATGCTTTAAAATAAACCTATCCATTAGCAGTCCTCAGTGTTTTTACTCAAGGCATTTACAACTGTCTCAAGCAGAAAACACATTCACTCCGTGAACTAGTTTCAGTCCACAACAGCTGTACAGGTGCAAATCTCTCATTAACTCTTAAATAGTAGTGAAATAAACAATGGCTTTTTCTCTTACGCTATTTAAGGGAGTATACTTCAAAGCTGCTGTGGAATTACTCTCCTCCGCAGCAGAGCTTCAAAGGATGGGGTTTTATTAAAACTGAGTAATATTATGCCATGATATGCTAGTCCAAAGAAGGTATAAACCATGCGGTAGATGTTATAGTTTTAAAACTCATTTCTAGGCACACGTATTTGGTGGTAAATTACAGTCTCATAGGAGTGCTTGTGATGAGGTAGAAAAGAAGAAACAAAACTCAACAAGAGTCCTTGGCCAGGGACTCAGGCCCCTGATCCCATGCACCTCTACCAGAGACATGTAGTCTCCTCTCCCCTCCCTCTGGTCCCTCCCTGTTTGCAAAGGGAGTGTTCACCTGAGCTTTGGCCATGTGATGAGTTAATGGTTTCTTTTTAGGCAGCCAATCAAATTTCCTTGCATACTGGTGTTTAGAGAAAAGCAGTCATTTTATTTATTTATTTTTAAAGGTTTATTTATTTGGGGGAGGGGAAGGGACAGAGGGAGAGAAAATCCTGAAGCAGACTCCCCGCTGAGTGCAGAGCCCTACTTGGGCTTGATCCCAGGACCACGAGATCATGAACTGAGCCGAAATCAAGAGTTGGACGCCTAACTTATTGAGCCACCCAGGCGCCCCAAGCGAAGTCATTTTAAAAGTTAATTTGTTGGGCGCCTGGGTGGCTCAGTTGGTTAAGTGACTGCCTTTGGCTCAGGTCATGATCCTGGGATCGAGTCCCGCTTCGGGCTCCCTGCTCAACGGGGAGTCTGCTTCTCCCTCTGACCCTCTCTCCTCTCATGCTCTCTCTCACTCTCTCTTTCTTAAATAAATAAAAATCTTAAAAAAAAAGTTAATTTGTCACCCATACTGAACACAGGTGAGAAGGTTGATTTGTGTTCAAGGGAGGAAAAAAAACTCTGTAGTATAAAAGAGTATTATTATTAATATTGGCAAATGCTTAACAGAACTTACCTTGTGCCAAGTATTGCTCTATAATTTTACAAAAAGTAACTTACTAAATCTTATCAACAACTCTTGAGAAACTATTATTAAGATTCCTAATTTTACATATAAGGAAGCCACTATGCTATGTTATGGTTGTTGTAATTAACAATAAGACCCCAGACAGAGTATTTCCTGAAAGGAGGAACTGAGAGCATGGATTCCAAGGCCACACTGCCTGGGTTCAGATGCTTGCTTCAGCACTTATTGTCTGTATGACTGTAGGCATGTCCTTTGTTGGTCCCTGTCTGTTTGCTCACTTCTTACTTTATAGGCCTACTGTGCGCTAATAACTGATATGGTCATTGTGATGACTGAATGAATTAGTGCATGTGTAATGCACAGAAGAGTGCCTGAGACTTAGTAAATGCTGTGAAAGTTTTAGCTATTGCATTGCAATCATCATCATTATGAATCATATTAGACTGATGTTAAGCCTCTAATGTAGTCTTCTCTGATTATCTTCTTTGTCTAAGATTCTGTGTTTTGAAATATTTTAATGTTCAAACAAAACAATTTATTTGTTTTTATTTCACATTTTATTAATCAAACACATACACAGTTGCCAATCGGAGACTCTGATCAGCATGAGGTAGTAAGAGTTTTCATATGAAATTGATAAGATTTTACCCCAAAGCAAAGTAATTTGACACTCTAGCTTTAGCAGCCTTATTATTGGTGAGTGTGTTATTCCCTTGGGCCTTCTGAAATAATGAAACTGGTTGATGGAGCCCTTCATTACAACCTTCCATGGGTCCCAATGGGCCCATGCTGCCATGATAGGTAAACCTAAGCCAAAATATCTCTTCAATGGGCAGCTGGAGAAGCAAAGCAGTAACAGTCATAAAATATGTTCTATGCCTATCCTATCCCCAGCTATAGTTTTTAAAGGGGAGCATGGTTTAAAGGATTTTTCAGACTGAGGCCACATACCAGAGACTTGCCTTTAACTGCCTAATGACCACCTAATATAGATATTTTGGAAAAATGCTGAAAAAATCCAAGTGGGCATAAGGCACTTCCATTACAAGCCATCTTCATGGATTTTGTGTGTTTTCTCACCAGGAGCCTTTTGTAGAGACATTTGTCTTCTTGTCTTTGAAAGTTGCACTCAAGTAAGTTTTAGAATAAATATACCTATACACAAGGTGAAAAAAACCCCAAAATGAGGCAGGGAAATTTAAGTGATGAACAACACCTGTTAGTGCTGGCTTATTTTATGTTGGTATGGATATTTGATATCCAATTATTACCATTATAATAATGATTTGGTTACCCATAACATTTCACTCGGATTTCTGAAAAGTAATTCCATATTGGGTGTGGTTATAGAAGGTAAACACTGGGCCAATGGATATTCCGTACTTCTTGCTGTAAGCTTCAAGGGAATATGGCTAGAAATTTGAGATTACTCAAGGGTACCTTGATGTGCATTTTAGAGGAAGTTGGTATATTAATGGTTCCTCTACACTTCATTACTAGTTTTAGCATCACACTGAATGGGATTAAGTCAGTTAGATTTACAAACTCTTTACACAGAGAGGAAGAAAGAAAAAAAAGAAATAAAGAATGGGGCCTAGGAAAATCGGTATACTTATTGGATTAAATGTCCTAGAGAGAGAAATTAAGTTTTAGTAAGAAGTTATTTTTTCCAGAAAGGTAGATATTAGGAGCTTGAAAAAATTAAAAATATATTTAAATATTAAGATTTTTATGGTAGGATGAACTAAGACTATATTATTACAGAAGTATAACTATGTATGACTTATATCTCCTATAGAACTCCAAATAATCAGCATTTGTAATGCAATGGAAGAAAGGAAGTTAGGGAACTCAACATCAGTGTACCTGCATTCAATAAAGAATAACAACCTAATATCTGTCTACCCTTAGGCCAATTACTTCAGCTCTTTGTTCTTAAATGTAAGTTCCCTATGTCTCAGATCCCTCATCTGTAAGTTAAGAAGGTTGGACTAGATCAGAAAACCAAACAAATGGCAGGTGGGTTTGGATTCCCCACTCCCATGGCCATGACAGGCAGCAATAATTGATTACAGACTCTCCCTGCTGAGCCAATATGAGGCCTTTGAATTCTCAATGTAGTGACCTGAGCAGCCTTTCTGTGATCCTCCTTACTCAAAGTGAACTTGAAATGAGGCTCATTTGGTATCTCTGTGAGTCCCTCGATGGTCCCTAAAGTGGATTAATGGTTTTCCACCTTGAGGCACTATCTAAGTTTAAATGGGCAGTTGTGTTAAATGGAGAAATGGATAAAATAATTCATATTTTGGTGAGTATGGTATAAATGCTGGTGTTTTAATATTTCCTTCAATGACTGTATTCCTGTGAGGAATGCTTCCTTTTAGGGAAATCACTTTTTTCAAATTTTAAAACATTTTTAAGATTTTATTTATTTATTTGTCAGAGAGAGAGAGCACAAGCAGGGGGAGCAGCAGGCAGAGGGAGAATCAGGCTCCCCGCTGAGCAAGGAGCCTGATGTGGGGCTCGATCCCAGAACCCTGGGATCACGACCCTAGCCGAAGGCAGACACTTAACCAACTGAGCCACCCAGTTGCCCCTAGGGAAATCTTGATATCCTTTCACACCGGCTCATTTATTTATTGATATGGCTTTAAAACTGCTGAACCTATTGTTTTCTTTTCATTGCTCACTTGGCCTCTTATTCAGTATAACCTTAAAGTACTTTCTGCTAGTTTATACCCTGTCTGCGTTCTTCTAAACTGATCCAAGAATTGTGTTCCCAGTGTTCTCTTTGATAGCTATTTATCCCTTGAGTCCCCCTTTTCCTGTTTATTCTTTTGAAGACTTGTTCCACTTCATTCAAAATTTGAAATTTGAAATCTCCAAGTAGTGTATTATCTGTCTATATCTCTCTCTGAACTCTGTTCAGTTGGAATGTTTTAGAAGTTGAGGTTCATTCCCAACGATGGGTCATGTTGGGTTTCTCTGCATTATTAGTTATGTGTCAGAGTAGACAGCAGTTATCCAGAGCTTTCCAAAGTGAATAGCAGTCCTTGGAAATCAGGAAAGTATCTTTAGTTGACAAAACTTCCCTGATAAATATGTAACTTATTGCATCATCTAAAATAATAGCAATTTCGGGCGCCTGGGTGGCTCAGTCGGTTAAGCGACTGCCTTTGGCTCAGGTCATGATCCTGGAGTCCCTGGATCGAGTCCCGCATCGGGCTCCCTGCTCAGCGGGGGGTCTGCTTCTCCCTCTGACCCTCCCCCCTCTCATGCTCTCTCTATCTCATTCTCTCTCTCAAATAAATAAATAAATTAAATAAAATAAAATAATAGCAATTTCTTTAGAATGTAGTGAGTTTAGCATTATTCCTTACAATAATTCTTCTTTTTCATATACTTTCAGATGGAGTAAATAAACTGTCCCAGCTCAGAACTTTATTACTATTATACCTTTTAGTAGCACTTTACATGTTATAGAATGCTTTGAAGTTTCTATTTCTAGTGGTTTTCAAGAAAATGTGGTCTTTGGGATGTAATTATGGGTTAGGACCTAGGAGACAGAGTTTAGCCCTTCCCTGTCTCTGTCACTATGATTTAGGTTACAATCAATGACCAGTGACCCTATTTCTCCACAATCAAGTTTTCATCTCTGTAAAATGGGTACAGTATTGCTAATTTTGTTTGTGTGTGTGCTAAAAAGAAACATTTTCCTAGACTATTTGCTTTAAGCTCTTCAAGAGAGGAAAGCCATGAGTATCATACTGTGTCATCTCAGACCCTGTTTACCACTCTCATGCTCCCTTCCTAACAAAGAAATAATGAAATCGTCCCTGAGACAGAAGAGTGGCTGGATGGTAGCCGAGGATTTAGGTTGTATCCCCAGTGGTGTTTGACATTTGTGTTAATCAGTTGACGTTCTTGTCACCTGGAGTAATGTTAAGTTGAATTTGTATGTTCAGCACAATGAAACAAGCAAACAGATTTTTCAAATGTTGAATGTTCAGCAAATTAACAGTTATAAGCCTTCATATCCAAAGGCAATGAAGTATTGTTATACAATTAAAATTAAACAGAATTTACATTGACAATAAATAAATATATACTTTAAGTTGAGAAAAATGTGAGCAAATATATTAGCAATAATTAACATGTAGGACTTCAAATAATATTTTAATTGTTTACAAAACTAATTTTTCTATTGCACATTCACAGCAAAGCAATCGGGGCATTAATCAGCTAGGTTCTGAATGGCTGACTATCAGAGGTTTGACAGAAATCAGGTCAGAGGCTTGCTGTACAGTTTCCTCTTTGAGAAATCTTGTGACTATTCCCAGGAAGAGAAGCCAAACACACACACACACGCGCACGCGCGCATCCGCGCGCGGGCGTGCAAACCTTCATAATAAACAAAATAACAATATCACTTTATGTGGAACCTTTATTTTCAAAGGATCCCAGAATGCTTATAAACTGTTATTCAAACCATATACAGGAACCACTGAAGCACGGCCTTATTTTGGAGCCAGAAGAGGAGCTGAAATGTCAGTTGAAGTGGATGTTCTTGTTCTGGAAGGGGTGTGGCTTGCGTGACCTAATAGGAGTTTTCTGGCTCTGATTTCTGCCGTGCTGTGTGGGTGGAATTCCTCTGCTTTGGAGCTGCTTGTATAAGGCGAGGCTGTATTGCTTTGGAAGGTGGGAAGTGAAGGAGCATCCAGTAGTGGAAAGAGGAGGCATGGGGAATGGACTGTTTATGTTCCTGTCACCAAGTGGCAGTGACTACAGCCAGTCACGAGTTGCTGGGCTCCCTGCCCCTGGGTAGAAAAACTCTGTCCCAGGTGCTAACTGAACCAAGTTATTTGCATTGCCAAATGAAAAATTCATCTCCTATGTGAGTTTTTGAAGGAAAAATATAATGGCAAGTTCAACTGGCTCACATATAGGATCATAGAATTTTGGAATAGGATGGATACCAGAGATTATCTAGTCAAAAAGCTTTATTTTATCTTTGAGAAAACTAGGACCCAAACAGGGGAAGAGATAAGAGCACTATCTTCGATCAATATCAGAATCTTCCATTTGGAAGAGACCTTAGTGATTAACTAATTACATCCCCCACACAATTATAGAATGACATCCAAAACGCTTCGGAGAATTATTTCAGCACTTCTGTTGACTGACAGGGACTAGGATGTCAGAGAGCAATGAATTCCATTGTTGGAAGTCTCCCCTTAGGAATATTCTTCAGAATATTCATTCTTTCATTTCTTTAATACACATTTATTAAGTGCCAATTATGTGCCAGGTATTAAGCTAGGCTTTGGAACACAAAGGAACAAATACAAAACAAGAGCACCTAATATTTATTGAGACCACATTATAGGTTAGTTACCATGTGCTTTATACATATTAACTCATGTATTCCTCATAACAAGCCTTTGAAGTAGGAGCTGTTATTTTCCCCATTTACAGGTAAAGAAGAGAGTATAACTTGCCAAAAAGATGCAGCCAATAAGTGGCAGAGCAGGGATTTAAGCCAGGTGTGATGGCTTTTGAGTCTATGCTCTTCACCATAACTCCATTGCACTCTAAGTCACCAGCTAAACCAATAAATGAACAACACAATAATTGATTCTTATTAGAGCTATGAAGCAAAGGAACAGAGTTCTACAAAAGGCTTAATGAGCCCCACTAGCCACAGTGGTCAGGGAGGACTTCGAAGGAACCAGCCATCAGAATAGCTTTGTCCAGAGAAGAACAAGCTCAAAGGCTTCCCCAACAAGAATGGGGAAGAATCTGATGGGGCCCAAACTTTCTTCTTCTAAAATTCTCCAATTTAATTCTACCTTGAAATTATAAAATGTAGATTGAATCCCTCTACCATATACATCTGGGAGTAAGTGAGGCTCTTTATCTTGAGAAGTACAATATAAACCATCAATCAGTGATTTTATAAACAGACCTTTGCCTTTTAATAAAGGCCTTTGTAGAAACTATTAGGTTTTGCCCTTAATCTCTGCTCCTTTTATTTTGTTGTTTCTGTCACCTCACTTGCTTCTCCCACCTTTATAATAATGGTGTTTGCTAAAAACGACCTCCCCTGATCCTTGGCACTTTAATGGGAAAAAAACAACTAACATGTTTAGTTTAGTGTTTACTATGTATCAAGCTTCAGGGGAAGACCCTTATATACGTTATTTCATTTAAATATCACATTTTGATAAGTTGTATCATTAAATAATTTAACACATTGAGGTCAGGGAGATTAAATTTGCCTAAGACCACTCTACTAGTTAGTAGCAAAACCTGAATTAAAAAAAAAAAATTGTTTGCATGATTCCCACAATTGCTCAACTCTTTTCTTCCCATATTCCCCCTGTTAATTTGCTGAATATCCTGATGTTTAAAATATTTTTTTTACTTGTTTTGTTGTTCTGACTATACAAATTCAACTTAACATTACTCCAGGTGATAAGAAAGTCAACTGATTAATGTCAAACACCACTGGAGATGCAACCAAAATCCTTGGCTACCATCCAGCCACTCCTCTGTCTCAGGGACAATTTCACTATTTCTTTGTTGAGAAGGTGACTTGAGGGTGGAAACAAAGTAGAGCCTTACTTATGATGGGAGCTTCCTAGGACAGCTTAGGAAACCTCAGTAGGGTTAGGGCCTCCTCTTTGTTGTTGTTGTTACATATACATCTCTGATCTCAGGATGGGTCTTATAATTGATAGCATTTTATAAGCCAGTCGTGGCATAGTTTTCATTGTTTGTTTATTATGAATGTACTTGGTCATAGATAATTATATTGTTGTTTCAGTTATATATGGATTGTTGCAAGTACATATGTTTAATTGCTTCTTTTTATTTTTTTATTGAAGTATAATTGACGTACAATATCTGATTAGTTTCAGGTGTATATCATACTAATTTGATATTTTCATACATTACAAATGATTACCACAATAAGTCTAGTTACCATCTGTCACCATACAAAGTTACTGCAATACTGTTCACTCTCTTCCCTATGCTGTACATTATATCCACATGACTTACTTATTTTATAACTGGAAGTTTGTACCTCTTCATCCCTTTCACCTATTTCTCCCACCCCGTTGTCATTGCTTTCTAAAATGTTTTCTTGATTGTTGTCTCAAAACTTGCTGTTGACTCCTTGTGATCAGATAAAAAAAATAAAACATAAAATCAAAACTTGGAGAATAATGTCAACTGATCTGGAAAAAAAAAATTAGAGACAATGGTATAGCACTCTTTTTTTTTTTTTTTAAAGATTTTATTTATTCATAAGAGACAGAGAGAGAGAGAGGCAGAGGGAGAAGCAGGCTCCCCGCTGAGCAGGGAGCCCGATGTGGGACTTGATCTCAGGACCCTGGGATCATGACCTGAGCCGAAGGCAGATGCTTAACCATCTGAGCCACCCAGGCGCCCAATGGTATAGCACTCTTAAAGAACTGAAACAGCATCAGTATTCTGCTGGCATGTATCATGCTACTGTGTTAAAAAAAAATTCTGAGCATCATGTCATCATTTAATTAGCACTACTTTTATTTTCTTTATCACACATAAAATAATCCTCAGTGTTAGAGTCCATGACATCTTAGAGCCAATAAAATATGATGAATGACATGACCAAATTCACATAGAAAGTGACTGGTAGGGCCCACAATCACAAAACTTGTAAAGGGTCCATACTCCAGACTCTTATTTGCTAAGCTATCCTGCCTTTTAGTCGAACAGTGAGGAATTATTTTTTTTTCTACTCCATGTATCAAAGATGGGCAACATATTATATGCATTAAAAATTAAAATGCATCCTGCATTATGCCTAGAAAATACTATAAAACAGACCATGACATAATAAAAATACATATTCTATCAGTGTTGATTATAATCCTCGCTTAAGATGGTATACTTTCAAATACTAACATTGAATTGATCTCCTACAATCAGTCTTCAAGGACAGTGGATTGAGATGGTAGCCATTCAAGAACACACACTGTGTCCATTCTTCATTCTAGGTTTCCCTCACATTGTATCTCTTTTTCTGATGTATGGGACTGGTAGTCTAGTAACGTAGGACACTGGGGCTTGACATGTACAAAGAAACTGAAACACTACATTATCTTGGGATAAGAACGAAGAAGAGAAAAACAAAACTACTTAGGGAAGAGTTAAAGAGTTTCTTGATGGCGGAGTATCCTTGAAATTAAATATTTCTCTATACAAGTTGACATTTAAAATGTGTGACTTAAGAGAGAGAAGAAGAAAATTGTGAGAAATATAACCTTAAATATTTTGGATCACATTTTCATGAATTATGCAGCATTTGGCACAAACTTTAGGAAACAGAAACACTCTAAGGTAATGATGAGTATCTGTATGCACTTCATGTGAACATACATGCCCGCTGACACAGTGTATTTGGGGTATAACGTACTAGATATATAGAATATGTCTATGGTCACATTGCTTTTCCTGTCACCGTTCCATTCCTGGGACTAAATGCTGGCTCTTTAAAATTTGTCTTTATGGATGCTTCCATGCTGAACTTACGAAACATAGTTGTTGGATAGCACAAATGTTGTTTTCATTCTTCCCAGGCAGTCGAATGTCCTCTGAGAAGTCACCCTGCAGCCATTCTTAGAGATGACTTGTTGTAGACGGGACGGAACAAAGCAGTAAAAGAAATAAAATGAAGCTATGTTGTCATTGGCTACCCTTTAAACATATTAAAAACTCTCAGAAGAGATAATCTACAGTAGGGAATAGTGCTGTGTTGGCATAGGGTGCACAGGATGACCTAATGGGTCTTTTCCATCTCTAATTCCTGTGATATTGCAGATCTAAGAGATGGAGCCAGTCATTGTTTATACCATGACAGATTTCTGTCTCTCCCCCACCTCCCCACCTCCCCACCCCCCTCCTGCGTCCCTGGAGTTTAACAGAGAATCTCTTAAAATAAACAAAAACTGTGAGAAACTAAGAGAAGTCAGGGACTGGTCCACTTTTTTTTGGTGGCAGAGTATGGAAAGTATGAAGTGCTGATCTAACTGTACACGCTGGAAAGCACAGGGGCCTGAGCCATTTACACTACAGGCAGTAGTTAAAAAAGGAAAAAAAAAAAAACAACTTGAAAAAATGGGTGTAACCCTGGGCTTTGATACAACTGGCCTTTCAGCCCCCACTTGAGATTTGAACATCCCCAAGGGAAGCTGTGGTTTGGAATAAGATCGTGCATTTAATTTCACTCAGAGAACTTATTGGACTTGGCACCAAAAGAAAGAATTTGCAGTATATTTTTTGTCATGATTAGTGGCCCCCTCACCACAACATTTGATTATTTTGGAAAGGGAAAAGTTAAATCCTTGTAAAGTTGTGATTTACAATTTGCGAGCATCCAGGTAGGGAGCATGACTTCTGCCAGCTTGATCATGGGATCCACATTTTATTCTAGCTCATTGATGTGAGAAAACAAAACAGTTCTGTGGGGGGAAATAGACTTGGAAATATATCCCTTGATTATCCTGGGAGATTTTCTCTCTACACTACATCTTCTCTCAGTCACGTTGATTTTGGTCTCGGCTGGAACTTGTAGCGAGAAACTGGCGTGTGGCTGGTTTACTTTTCATTTCTAATCTGTAGTATCTGGTATTTTCATTGTTTGATTTCTTGGCCCTCATGGTTATGCAAATCTTGAGGCAAAGGAGTTAAAAGGAGGTTCTAATTTTATACCTGAAAATAACTTTCCCTGGACATTTTTTTTTCCTCAAGCTTTATGATGAAGAGTGGAGATCTCATGGATATTTTAATACAGACTAAAATATGCCCAGATAACCAAAGGGAAAGGGAAAGACCAACCGGGTAGTCTGATGAATATTTTCCTGGTAGATGCACAACTTTCCCCACAACCATGATGCTTTATCCTCTGACATTAAGAATTCTGTTTGCAGAAGTCACATTCCTTTGAACTCAGCTTTCTGAAATGGTGTCCTGCCGCAAGGACTGAAGTAGGGTAAGTTCGAGCATCAATGCTGAGTAACAGCCAAGCAAATTAGATTCTGTTCTAGCATCCAACAGTCAGTCGGGTCTTGAAGCAAATCTCGAAGTGGACTTAATACCAATTTCTTGCCACTTCTTTTACTACTTTTGAAATTTGGGGTCTATTTCTATTTGGATTTGTGCTTGCTGGAAAACAGTCTATAATGTTCAGGCAGAGAGTTCTCACCATGATTACTAAGTGAAAGCTATTTGCTGAATAATGTCAATGTAGCAATGCTAGTGGTATTGTTGGCAGAGGGAAGACACTTTTTTTCCTCTTGTTCTGGACTTGGACAGGGGATAAAGATAAATCAAAGAATTTCACTGGTATTTGGGAAGTATTCCATTTGGTATACTTGTCCCAAGCTGGTCATGGTTGTTAAGGGGATAGACAGGTAAGGGCAAGGAGCCCGGGTTCCGGTCCTAGCCGCTGTGTGACCTTGGGCAAATTGTCTGTCTCCTCTAAGTCTGTCTTCTCGTCTGTACAATGGAGCAAGTATAATGGTTTCATTTGGTTGTCGCGGGGGTGGGAAGGTGAATAGGAATATATCATTAATGTTGTATAATGATTAGCACATAATAAGAATTCAGTGAGTGTTAGTTATTATGGCTGTTTGGTATTGACCTCAGGAGCAGGAGAGTTCCTGGTTGTATATCCTGGTAAAATTAGATTCCGTTTCTCTGTGGAAGCGAGATACAAAATCTGCTTCCTCTTTCTACTCTCACTGACTTAATGACAGGGAGTCAATAAGAGTGTTCTTATTTGACCCCACCTTTGCAAAGCTAATATGAAATTTGAATCAAAAGCGAATTCTTTCTGTATTAATGAGGACTTTTTCAATTGATCGTGACAGAAAACCAACTTGAACTTTTTCTTATATTCTCATGTTTCTAGGAATTCTAATCTGTGGGTTCCTGTTATCTCCTTTTCCCTCCTGCCCACCCCCCTCATTTTTACTCTCTCCCTTCCTTCTCCAGCATTTACTTTCTTCTGTGATGGTTTCATTTTAGGCAAGCTGTCTACACATGATGGCAAATGTGCCCTCCCAGCATAGCTGATCTGATAGAATTCCTAGAGGATACATCACAAAATAATAAAATGATGTGGCACAGAGATAATTCTCATAGTGAAGGCTAGATTGTCTCCCAAATATCTCTAGTGGATATACACCAGTTACCACTTGTGGTTCATTTTTCTCTACATATGCTCCTTTTTTTATATGTGCACAATTTTGTAATGCCTTTGCTTAAAATAACGCAACCTTCCTCTATACTATAAACACATTCACCTCTTTCAAAACAGATATAAACCTATATCTTACTTTGTTACTGCATCCCAATGCAAGTTCAGGGTCTTTGATGCAGGTATATTTGCCTTGAGTCTGATGCAGATGTGGCAATTTCATAAGCACCGAATGCTACACGGTATTTTCAGTTGTCACCTCCGTGGACAATGGAAGAGGAATGAGGAGATAAATTCATTAAGATTACCATTCAGAAAAGAGGAGAAGGAGAAACAACTTACAGCGGCCAAGAGTTTTGGGCATATAGCATATTCTGTTGGACTAGGGTGGCAGGATCTCTTCCTTCTGGTGGTGGAACGTGTTCCACAGTCACCAATCTGGCTCTGAGATGCTTTTTGTCCATTGTCTTTCATAGCCCCATCTGAGAGGGCAAAGGTTCTCCTGCTGTGACAAAGTGACTTTAAACAACTCATGTCATCCTGACATGGTCTCAGTGCCCTGGGGAATGACTTGGGGATTGACCATTCCCCACTTTTATTTGTTGGTCTCTGAGTTTCTTTGATAAACATCTTTAATGTGCTATGGTGAGTGCTGTGAATTGTGCAAGACTGATGAATCACAGACCTGTACCTCTGAAGCAAATAATACAATATATGTTAAAAAAAAAAAAGGAAGAAGAAGAAGAAGAAGAAGATAGCAGGAGGGGAAGAATGAAGGGGGGAAATCGGAGGGGGAGACGAACCATGAGACACGATGGACTCTGAAAAACAAGCTGAGGGTTCTAGAGGGGAAGGGTTGGGAGGATGGGTTAGCCTGGTGATGGGTGTTGAAGAAGGCATGTTCTGCATGGAGCACTGGGTATTATATGCAAATAATGAATCATGGAACACTACATCAAAAACTAATGATGTAATGTATGGTGATTAACATAACATAATAACAAAAAAAGTAAAAAAAAAAAAAGCAAAAACCTTAGGAGGCTTTGTTTCACTTTAAGAGCTCTACATATTATGGATTCTAAGACGCACATTCTTATTCACCTTTTAACATTTCTGAAATGTTCCTAAAGCCAGTGAATGCGTGAAGTCAAGCGCTGTGAAGGGCTGGATTCTAGACCCTATTCTGGGCTTTTCGTTTTGTTTTGTTTTCCTTTTAGTAAGAGGCTTAATGTGTTACCCACACCTCCTCTACTGCCTATGGTGCTAACAAGTACCTTAAAGAAGGCAAAAAATTCTTTAACAGTCACTGTTTAGAGTGGCTAGGAATGTGAAGGGACAAAGTGGACAAAGTCAGACACATTAACATACCTATTTATTACCTTTATGGTGTGTAAAATTTGACTATTTACTATTATAAAAACCTTTGATGTTCACTAATGTCATTTACATTAGTATCGACATCATCTAGGACATCTACCCACCCTCTTCCAAAATACCTCTTGATACCCTTGCAGAGTCACAGTCAAGGTTGGATTTGATTCACATGATTATGATCAAATCTGGCATTTAAAAGTTTTTGTATGTGCTAGTGAATTCATCAACATGGTCTCTATTCGTAATTTCTATGGAAGTATTAAGTTGTCATTTGCATTTAAAAAATTAAAATCCACAAAATCCACATCATCTTTTGCAGAATAAGTCTATTCTCAGACAACTGTTGGATTTAGTTTATTTGCAAGGAGCAGAGCTTAGACTCATTTATGACATGGTTGACTTAGCAGGTTCCTCTCCACCCAACCCCCTCGATTCTGTGTCCATTTACTGTGCCCACTTTCTTTTCAGTCTGCACTTGAGTAACTCATATCTTCCTGTTTCTTAACACACACCTCTGTCAATACCTTCTTTAAGGAACAGATCTGGTATCAGTTGGTTTTACTTTGGCATAACTTAAAGTCAATCCTAGTGGTGCTTTCTTTTCATGCTGACGCAGTTAGGCAAGGTATTTCTCAGTGAGCATGCTGGAGAGAAGACTTTACCCTTTTCCCCTGAAGTACAACTAGTGAAAATACTGCTCACACTGATTAAGAATAAAATTGAGTTTAGAGGATAGGTTAGATGAAGGTCTAGAACCATACTTACTAAACTTAATCATAAAAATTATCTGGCGCATTAAAAAAAAAAAAGTTTCCTGGGCCCTGTTCCAGACTCATCGGGTCAGACTCTCTGAAATAAGGTCTTGAGAATTGTTCTTTAATGAACTCCCCAGGCAGTTCTTATGACCAGGCAAGTTGGTCTAAAATAAGCCAATAGTGGGAGAGGGCATAAACATAAGAGAGCACAGTGGATGCCACAAGATACTACATGACATGCAAAAGGGTACAACTTTGATCTTCCTTCTTCAAATACATTTATAGATGGTATAATCTTATTGAAATATTGTTCTTCTTACAGTTTATCTTTCTTATATTGCAAGTTTTAATATATCCAAAAGCTAGAAAGTTATATGCAGTTTGAAACCAGAGAGAATAAATGACTAAATCCCACAGGATCTCGATGTGAGGATTCTATGGAAGTGAGATAAACTGCTGCCTCCATAAATATAAATCACTTGGTTTCATCTCATTTATCTCCTGAAGAGTAACTTTACTCCAAATCTAGCATTTCTTTGCTTTTATTTCTTCATATACTTTAATCTTTCTTTAAAAAAATTTATATATTTTCTAACTATTGAGGAATGATTGACAAACAACTCTATATATTTAAAGTGTACAGCCTGATTGTATATATGAGTATAATATATATATTATGTATAATATATACAGACACACATATACAGTGGAATGATTACCAAGATCAAAATAATTAACAGATCTTCTTCTGACGCAGTTAACTCTTTGTGTGTGTGTGTGTAGTGAGAGAACACTTAAGATCCACTCTCAGTAGCGTTTAAGTATACAGTACCACATATTATTAACTACGATCGCCATGCTGTACATTAGATCCTCAGAACTTATTCTTGTTAAAACTGAAAGTTTGTACCCTTTGACCTACATCTTCCCATTTTCCCCTCACCGTAGCCCCTGACAACCATCATTCCAAGAGCATTATGGTAGGTGAAATAAGCCAGACAGAGAAAGACAAATACTGTATGGTATCATTTACATGTAGAATAAACAAACAACCAAACAAAAAATAATTTTCTAGAAACAGAATTGAATGGTGAATACTTTAGTCTTCTTAATCTGAGGCAATTTTGCAAGCATTTCATTACTTTAGATAAGGGTAATATTATAGGTAAAAATGATGAATATCATGATGTACGTGATCTTTTATAATTTTTACTATTTAATATTTCTATGTTAAGGAATCCATTTAGAAATATTCTAACATCTGAAACAATACATTATATGTTAAAAAAAAAAGAAGAAGAAGATAGCAGGAGGGGAAGAATGAAGGGGGTGGAAATCGGAGGGGGAGACGAACCATGAGAGACTATGGGCTCTGAAAAACAAACTGAGGGTTCTAGAGGGGAGGGGGGTGGGGGATGGGTTAGCCTGGTGATGGGTATTAAGGAGGGCACGTTCTGCATGGAGCACTGGGTGTTATGCACAAACAATGAATCATGGAACACTACATCAAAAACTAATGATGTAAT
Source organism: Neomonachus schauinslandi (assembly GCF_002201575.2). Taxonomy (NCBI): domain Eukaryota; kingdom Metazoa; phylum Chordata; class Mammalia; order Carnivora; family Phocidae; genus Neomonachus; species Neomonachus schauinslandi. Next base: position 109,420,305 of record NC_058405.1, read on the forward strand.
GTATGGTGATTAACATAACATAATAAAAAAAAGTATTCTAACATCAACTTCTGAATTAAATCAATATCTACATAGATGATATTGAAATGGTTAAAATATATAGTCCTTTATATAATTTAAATAGTGCTATGCTGCAAATATCTTTGGCAGAGGGTTAAAACTATGAAGATCAAAGGTTTTAAGAAAAGATATATTTTGAAGTGTGATATATTCTAATGTCCCTTATTTAACTACACCTTTCTGCAACAAATATTTAAGACACTCACGCTTCATTCAAAATTTCTTTTTCTTTGTTTTAATTTTATTTATTTATTCATTAGAGACAGAGAGAGAGAGAAGCAGAGGGAGGAGCAGGCTCCCAAGGAGCAGGGAGCCCGATGCAGGACTCGATCCCAGGATCCTGGGATCATGACCTGAGCCGAAGGCAGATGCTTAACCATTTGAGCCACCCACACGCCCTATTTCAGAATTTCTAATATTAATTATTTAATTCATGTCGTCTAGATAGGCTGTACACTGGCTTAGGTACATACATTCTAAATTCCATTTAGTCTCTACTTTGTAAATCTGTGGCCAGTTAATTAGTGGCATTTCTGTTAGTCTAAAGAGACCAAACTGCCCCAGATCTGAGAACATCTGTCCTCTTGCTTTCCAGATCTCCTCGGATAAGGACTTGAGAATCCAGCAAAGGGAAAGAGTTAAGCCTGTTCTCCTAGTTGGCAGAAACTTTGTAGTTTAAAATTACATACTGACTCTGGTGTAGAGACACAAGAAATTATAGAGCAGACACTGTCCAGGACAACGTATAATTTACAATGTACTAAAGAATGTATACCGCATGGCAAAGTAAGTGAAGTGCTTCTTCAAATATAAGTGTTTTGCATAGAAAGGCAGTAATTATCCACTCCTAGGGAAATGTTTGCATTCATTCTAAATCAATATTTACTATTCATTTATTGTGTTCAACAAAACAAGGATTTAACTTTTTTTTTTTAAATTTTAATGAAGCACTAAGACTATAATAATTCTACAATGTAATTGTCTTGATATGAAATATTGCTAAATGGTGTTGCTATTTTAAGAAAGAGCAGTGTGAAATGGAAGGGTATCCCTGTTTGTGAAATGTTACTTTGGGAACATTCAATTCAAACTCAGCCAAGCAGGGCGACTCACCAGTTTTCAAAGATAACTTCAGCTTTCTCTTTAGTAAGACCCTTAACTAGGATCATTCAGATGAGTCTTTGGCTTTATATCTTTTTCTCTTTCTCACACAGGATCTCTGATAACAATCCTGTTTCAACTCAGCTATTGCTTTTTGGTGTGTGTGTGTGTGTGTGTGTGTTTGTAAGAAATTCTTCTATACATTATTCTTTTCTGCAAGAGGAAAAGATTTCTTTCCCTTTTACCTTCCCAATTCCCCCTGATTATTTTGTTCAAAGGAACCTCAAGGAAAATGCTGGAGGAAACAATAAGAAAATAGAACTCGGGGCACCTGGGTGGCTCAGTCGTTAAGCGTCTGCCTTCAGCTCAGGTCATAATCCCAGGGTCCTGGGATCGAGCCCTGCATTGGGCTCCCTGCTTGGCGGGGAGCCTGCTTCTCCCTCTCCCATTCCCCCTGCTTGTGTTCCCTCTCTAGCTGCCTCTCTCTGCCAAATAAATAAATAAAATATTAAAAATAAAAAAAGAAAATAGGACTCATGAATACTGTACTCTGAGACAAGACTGAGGGTCTCTGGCATATTTTTATTTATAGAGCTTATGATATGATCATTTTATGACTCTTCTTTGGAAAATGACTACATTTTTTTTTTTTATTTTAGAGGCTAAAAAAGAACTGGACAATATAACAATATGTTATATTACAACATGAATACTCTTTTTTCTCAGCAACAGAAACAATAATGGCCTTGCCCCCAAGTTTCAAGTCAAAGCAGAGCCCTTCAGTGAACACCACTGCATTATCAAATGCTACATAAATGCCCAAGTTTTCTGCAAGCTTATATTTCTGTCTTCCACATCTGTGTGTGGTTTAGGACCTAAGGTTTTCTCTTGTTCTTCTCTTGCTGTCTTTGTTTTTGTTTTTATTTTAGGGGTGGGTGGAGTCAAGGGGACATCTTTTTGGAAGTCCCATCACTCCCAAGAGGTTTTTCAGATCCTATATTGATTAGCTTATTCAATTTAAAATTTAATCAGTGTTGTATCTTCGAATTCTCAGCTTCTACAGCATCCCTATATTAATTAAAATGAGATTTAGAACAGGAAGGGAATCAAAAGTAGATTATATACCTTCACAATCTCATTATATAGTTTGTGTAGCTTGTCTGACTTTAAACTGTTCGTGTAAGAGCACTGTGGAGTGGGTCTGAACTGAGGTTCCCTCTCTGTGCTTTCCTGCCATTTATAATTCATGCAAGCTCTTTGAGTGAATTACTACTTGGTATGTACTCTAGGGACAAATAATATCATTTATATATCGTGATTGCTACTCTATTCTATCTTCCTTTTTATTGACAAGATGCAAGGGTGTTGCTTGTAGTTTTGAAACTAAATGGGGTGCAGAAATCGTCCTTCTTTTTTCTGAGAAAGGCACCTTCTTTCTGCAGGAAATGCTATTGTAAACTGTACCGTTATAAATGGTGTGTTAGTTTTCAAGATATTCCTGTCTCGGTGTATGAAGTAACAAAGTGTTCCTTTAGCATTCAGTAGAGAAAGCCAATGGAAAAGCAGGCAGTTAAGGACACGTTCCTAAAGTCTGGAAAATCAATGGGACACTAAAAAGGGAACTGAAGTGGACCGGAAGGAACCTCTTGAGGGTCATTTAAAAAACCAGAAACTGATTATGAACAGAGCTTTTACCCAAGGAGTTGGAGGGGGCCAGAAAACCCATTCTATTGCACTCAGTTAAATGTCTAATAGTTGAGATGTTTTCTGCCTAGCCCATAAAGGATAATGAGGAAGGCTTTGATAGCTTTAAAGAAAGTCACTCTGTGGCCTCTCACAAAAACATGATCTGAGTGCAAGTGGCAAATGTTTGCAGACCCCAAAATGAAAAGGGGCAATGCCAGCTAGGTAAGGCAGTTACCTTGCTAATTGCACAGGAAAGGGACCCTGATGTGAGTTTGCACCTGTGGGAAAAATAAAAGCAAGGGATGTCAGAGTGTAAAATCTAAGATCTCATTTACTTAAGCTGAAGCCTTTTGGAGTCCTTGAAATTATCTTTGAGTTTACCTCTACATCATAATTATTTAATGTAGGTCAAATTAAGGACTAACCTGCATTCTTAGTTTTATTGTATTGTATTTTTTGAATTATGAATCATCCTTATATTAGTTGGGGTTCAAAAATATTATATTACTGCTTTCCTATTGCAATCATTTCTGGAGATTATTTTTGAATATCAGCAACCCCCAACTCAAGCAAAGGCTTCATGAATAATTTAAAAAAGAAAAAAGGGAAGAACATTCATGTTGAAGTATTTATATTAAGTTTGGTAATGAAGAAAACAAGTTTCATTAACTGTTCTTTTTATGGTGCCTTTGCTACTCTTAGCAAAAGTCTATTAAAAAGAGCAACCCTAAAATCCTCTCCCAAGGCACTGAGGACACTTACGCTGACCTTGTATTCATTCTTTCAGAATATGAGACAGTTACATTGAATAAGAGAGTAGTTGAATACTTCTATTCATAGAAGTAATCTGCCACATGGTTAATAGACTAGACCACCAAGAATGAAGTAATGCTTTCTGCAGGTCTTTCGGCAAGATAATCAATCAGTTGGTAACTTTATAAACATTGATCACACACCTGCTTGGCATGACACCCAAAATCAAGAGTTTGGTGAGAGTTACCTGAAACAGAGTACCTGCAAACAGATTGAAGAACGATAAGTACTCAAAGATTTTCCTCATTTTTGTCATTCTTCAACTAAAATTTACTGCACTATAGAGATATGTCTAATAATGTGGCCTTTCATAGGAATCAAACCATGATGCTGTCTGAATCAATGATCAGAGAAAGAAGGGGCAACAGAATGTCCTGCAAGGACTGTCCTCAATCACTCAGAGAAAGCCTATTGCTGATATTTACATGTATGTCCTGGTTATGAGCCTCTCCTAATCTTAGTACCATGGTCCTAGAAGACTGACACATGGCAGAATGCGGCCTCAACCACACCTGGCCATTACCCACACCTGGACTTGTTTTAGCTCCAGTGATGTTCGGTGCAATATTATTGATGAATAGATGCCTCCTCTTTTGATTATTTCACTTTCTATGTCAGCAGTTCTCAAAATTTTGGTCCCAGAACCCTGCTCCACACAAAAATTATTGAAGACATTCAATAGCTGGGTATCAGATCTATCAATATTGACCCTACCAAAAATTAAAACTGAGATTAAAAAATATTTACCAGTTTGTTTTTTAAAACAATAATAAATCTATTACTTTACCATAAACAGGTTTTTCCTGAAAGATAGCTACATTTTCTGAAACAAAATAGTGAGAAGAGTGTCACTATTCTACATTTTAGCAAATCTCTTTGATATCTAGGTTCTCCTATATGCTTCTTCATTTAATTAGTTGTCATATCAAATATTATGCAGCCTTTGGAGAACCCCCATTGTAGGCTCATGAGAGAATGAGAGTAAAAAAGGCAAAAATGTCTCAACAATCTTAGGCAAATGCTTTGGTTCTGCAGACCCCCTGAAAGGGTCTCAGGAACCCTCAAGGAGTCCCATGTATCACAATGTTGGTCTATAATGTGCTGAATTCATATGTCTATCTACCTTCCCTCAAATGATGAGTTCAGTGGAACACTTGACACCTACAAGGTACTCAATATAATTTCTTTCCCAATATTCTTTTCCTCCTCAAAGAAAATCTTTCAGATGTGTGCCTCAGAGTTCAGATAGCTACAGATCCTGACGATCTTTTTTTAAAGATGTTATTTATTTATTTATTTATTTATTTATTTATTTATTTATTTATTTTAGAGTGTGCGCATGAGAGAGAGCGTGTGTGCATGAGTGGGGGAGGGGCAAGGGAGAGAGAGAGAGAGAGAGAGAGAGAGAGAGAGAGAGAATCTCAAGCAGACTTTACGTTGAGCAGAATCCACGTGGGGCTCGATCTCATAACCCTGAGACCATGACCTGAGCCAAAATCAGGAGTCCGATGCTTAACCGACTAAGCCACTCAGGCACCCCCCTGATGATCTTTTATGTATTCCTGAGTGAGCAGAGAGAACATTATCTTATTCTGGATCTCCTATAGGTCACTTCTGTTTACCTTTGAAGAATGTTAAGGAAGAAGAGGAGAAGAAAAAGGGAATGGAGGAAAAATAGCCTCTTGGGATCCATATGAGGGACAAAATCACATACCTGGGATTCTGGATTTCTGTTTCATCATCTGATAAATGATGCCATATAACAGAGCTTATATACATAAGTGTCATAATTATCACATAGATGTAACTATCTGTCAACAACCAAACCAATCTACCCAAAGTATTTAAAACCTAGAAAAAAGCAGTACAAGTATTTTCACAGTTTGATATTGGGTTTTTGATAATGTGAAAGCTAAAATTCATTTGTTTTATCCCATATTTACTGATCTGCTGTGTGCTACAGATAAAGCAATGTAGAGGGGCACCTGGGGGGCTCAGTTGGTTGGGTGACTGCCTTCAGTTCAGGTCATGATCCTGGAGTCCCAGGATCGAGTCCCACATCGGGGTCCCTGTTTGGTGGGGAGCCTGCTTCTCCCTCTGGCCCCCCTCCCCCTTCTCATGCACTCTCTCCTCCTCTCTCTCAAGTAAATAAATAGAGTCTTGGAGGAAAAAAAAAAAAAACTCTTCTCTCCTGAGCAAAAAAAAAAAAAAAAAAGTGTAAAAAGGCATATGATTTCAGTTTTAAAATGTCTCGCAGTCTAATGAAATTTACTTATACACCATGGCAATTAATGCTACAGTGTAATGAATGTTAGGATGTGGAGAGACAAGATGTTTTAAGAACTCATAAAAGGGGACATAACACAGTCTTGTAGGAAGAGTAGGGCTTCCTAGGGAAAATGAAGTGACCTAAAGAATGAGTGGAGCTGGACTGGTTGGCATTCCTATGAAACTGGGAGGATATGCCAAATGGAAGGAGAGTTAAGCGAGAGCACAATTCATTTGCTGGTTCATTTACATAAATAATATTGAGATTTGGGTTTTTGAAGGGTTTTGATCAAAATATAATCACAAATAAGCTTGAATTTTCTCAAGATCATTCTGGCAACAACTTGGACACAAATGGTGACATTAGTGTTGTGTTGATGCTAGAGAAGGGAGATGGAGACCTGTATAGATAGGACAGCCGCAGAAGTGATGATGGTGAGCAAATTCTAGAGATATTGAGAAAGTTGCCCAACTAGGATTTAATGATTGGTGCAGAGATGGGGATGGAATGAAGAGGAAAAGTTAGTTTGAGGCTCAGGTTCCTGGCATAAGCAACTAAATATTTTCATTGAAATAGGGAGCCCAGTAGGAGGAATATACAAGTGCAGATGTCAGGGATACATAATGAATTCATTCTTTTTGAGATATCCAGGTGGAGATATTGAATATTACATGGCACCTATGAGATCTACCAGACTATGACATCCATTAGATTAAAGTTTTATCGGATTATGGCATTCACAGGATTATGGAATCCACTAAACTAACCACCATGAAATGGAAAAACTCATACTTTGTTTCTTATTGTTACCCTATTGCCTATCATAGCTGCTGCATAGTCGAAGTTCACTCAATATAGAATAACCAAAAGTACAAGTGGCATAAATAAAGAACTATGAGGATCAGAGGAGAGATTTGGAATGGCTGGATGGATTTCGAAGTCAGTAGCATGTGGGTTACAGTTGAAGTCAAGGAAGTAGTTGAAATAATCCAGGTGGATAGTTTAGGATGAAATGAGAAGGGACATTAACAAGCATCTGGAAGACTTGCAACATATAAGGAATAGACAGAGGAAAATGAATCTCCAAAATCTATAAAAAAGGGCAGCCAAAGAACAGAAATTACAGGATCCACATTCTTTTTATAAGCAATAGAAGACTATCTATCTTAAGGAAAATTTAAATTTATCGAAAAATATCTGGAGAGAACAGAAATGAAGAAAACACGGAGAACTGGGTTTAGAAAATGGGCATTAACAAAGTGAGATCTGGAGAGCTGGATAGCATAAGCTAGAATAAGCTTGAATTAGTGGTGGTGTCAGAGGGTGTCTTTTGTCACTGCCATTACATGAATAACTTTTAATCACCCCTACACCCTGGCTTGATCAAGTTTTAAAATCCCAGAAGAAAGTGTCTGACTGGCTGAGTCTTGCTTACAGCACTACTCCCTGTGCTGGGGAAAAGAAAAGAAGGTTATATGCCTTCAACTTCCATTATGGGAAGCAACAATGACCTCCCACTCGAACTCCACACCGATGGAGCATTCTCCGAAAGGGAAATAGAGATGCCAATAGGAAGGAGGAGGGGGGAGGTACTGGGTAGAATGAAAAATGACAAAGATCATTATAAAACAGAAGCTAGAAAACACTGGTAATTTTATAAATTGAGATCAATTTGGATAAAAGAGAAAAGCAAAGACTTCTTCATTGGCAGCAACAGCAGCAGCAAGGAGGTCATTGTGACTTTGGCAAGAGCAGTGTGAGCAGTGCAGTGGTGCTGGAAATCAGACTGGAATCGATGGAGACATGAGAGCTGAGTGACGGAGTGAAAATAGCTAGTGTAGATGACCATTTTAAGAAGTTTAACTTAGATTAATGCAGGGGGAAATTTGCTTTTATTGTTTGGAAACACTGAGAATGACAGAGAAAACAATTTTGTCCTTAAGCAGGGATTTTCGAATTCTGATGATCAGGTAAAGCATTCTAAATCTTGCATGACCCTAGATGGGTAAATTTCCACATCTGGGCAATTGTCCATGCGTTGGAATCTCTCGGGTTTTTTTTTTTTTTTTTTTTGCAGGATGCCAGTGAGTTGCACAACTCTGTAAGTGGCCTTGCTTTTGCCTCTGAAAGTCTTTTTTTTTTTTTTTTAAGATTTTATTTATTTATTTGAGAGAGAGAGAGAATGAGAGAGAGAGAACACATGAGAGGGGATAGGGTTAGAGGACGAAGCAGACTCCCTGACAAGCAGGGAGCCCGATGCGGGACTCGATCCAGGGACTCCAGGATCATGACCTGAGCTGAAGGCAGTCGCTTAACCAACTGAGCCACCCAGGCACCCTGCCTCTGAAAGTTTTAGCCACATGATTATCACTCTCATGTTTCAATGTATGTTGCCATTATGCTTAATATTGCTGTCTTTGTATTTTTCTCTAACCAGGATTTCAAGCACATTGGGACAGGGAGCTCTTTTATTCCTCACAGTACCTGCCACAACAGTAGCATGAAATAGTGCCCATGTTGAGGGAGTATTGATTGATTAGTTTATTGATTTTTAAGAACTTTTACTAAAAGGACATCTACTCATAAATCTTCACAAGAGAAAAAATATTTTTAATTGTTTTCCTCCCCGAAGTTTCATTTTATATCTCCCCTGCCCTCTTTTTACCATCTTCCCTATGAATAGCTGTTATGAAAATACATGAAAAAAAAAGCATTGTTGCATTTTAAGATAGAATAAACTTTTAGATTGGAAACTTCCAAAACAAACTGAAACAAATGAAGAGTGCATTTTACTGCTTTATATCTAAAAACGGCACTGCCCAATTTAAACTATTTTTAAAACCTGTATACTCATGCAGCTTGCATACCAAAATGAAAATTGGTGAGTTATAAACCTTTGAAAAACAGGGTTTATAATGGAAACAGTAATTGACCCTTAAGTACAACATCAAAAATACAATACTATATAATACAAAGCCCAGGGCTAGGGATCTCATCTGTGCTCTAACCTCAGACTGGCACACTAACCCAACACCACAAAGCCAACTAATAGTTATATTCCAACATGTTTTCTTCTTGCATGGCAGGGAAGTGGATATGTGATCCAATGGCCACATGCAGCTAAGCTTCACAGAACCAGTACTCCAAATATCTTTAATGAACTCACAACTTCAGAGATACAACACACCATTAAAACATTAGACTTGTTTGGAGAAACCATTTAATTAAAAACAAAACAAAAAACAAAACTACTACTACCCTTGAACTTGTGTTGTGTTGCGTCATGGACTTTGGGTATGTAACATTACACCACAGGATACAGTGAGGATAGAGTGACCAACTGTCAGGAAAGCTCATGGAATTACCGAAAATACTCTTGAAATATTTAGCTGTCTTCAACTTTGCTCTAGTTCATGGGTGATCCAGTTTCCCATTTTCCAAGCCACAACTATCCATTTTTGTCATGAGAAAATGCAATCTAAATGAAAGAGGAAAATAAAAGTATTCAATTTGATTAACGAGATATGAAGGGTAAATGCAGATTCCAGGTTAGATCTTGCTCTAGGCAAAGAGGTGGATGTGTGTGTGTGTGTGTGTGTGTGTGTGTTGTGTGCGCGCGCGCATGTATGCATATATACACACACAGACCAAGGATCTTAACTTATACTGTTTGTTTTTTGTGGGCTTTTTGTTTTGTTTTGTTTATGGAAGGGAGGGAAGGGGTTAAGGGAGTTTGTTGCTAAAGAAGGAAAGTTCAGAGATTCCTTTCATTTTAAAGTTGAAATGTGAGAGCATTGCCAGCTTATTCCTTTAAGAAGCTTCCAAAGAATTTGTCAGCTAAGAATAGTCAAGATTTTGCCTTTTAAAATGTCATCTATTCACACAAGTTTTCAAGGACTTATGTTTATCAAGGGACAATTAGCTGTACTCTTTGGTGTTTTCTTGCTGGGCCTTGCATTTCTCTTGCTACCTTAACAACTAGTGAACTTGGTAAAGTGAAAATGAGTGAAACATTATTGACTCTGTGTATACTATCTCTTCATCTACACCCTGTGACCAAGACACTAAGTGAGCTTTGGAGAAAGAACCAAAGGAAGAAGGAGGAAGGAAGAAGAACAGAAGGAAGAAGGTTAGAATTGGGACAGAGGGGTATTTTTCTTAGTGGAAGTTTTTTAGAAGCTTATAGAAGTGACAGTGTCTATTCTGGCATTCAGCGATTTTTCTAATTGAAGTTAAAATGCTGTCTTTATGTAGTGATATGAAATACTGATGTACATCATAAAATTTCAGTGCTTAAAAATAAATAAAATCATTCGGAGGTCACAATAGGGCACTTCTGTGATATCAGACACTGAGCTCTATCTCAGATAACTTTATGGTGTATACTACCAATTATGTTTACTCCATGTCATACCAAAGAACATAGACCTCTTCCACACACATATTTCAACACAGACACACACTTTATTCCTTATTTTCTTTCATTTTTGTTCTTTCTCTCATTATTATTTCATATACTGAGTTTGTTTCACCCTAGTTTATACCCCCCATAAATTCTGTAATTATATTCATGGATTATTACATTGTGTATAAATAAGAATGTGGTGGGTTAAAGTTTTGAACTATTAAATCATGCTTTCCTTTTTCCTTATTATACACCTTGGCCCTTTCCAGAAAATCAGGGAAGAAATAATACATCAAAATGCAAAGGAAAAATGAGTACAGTTTTAGCCTTAGAGTTCCAAGAGCCTACTCCTTGGGAGAAGCAGAAACAACTCAGGGCATGAACAAAATATTTGAAAAATTACCTAATAAGTAAAGAGCCAAGCTGTTCTGCTGGCCATTAGATAAAACTGTGTTGGGCTGGAGGCATGAAGAAAGTTGGAAAATAAACATTAAGAGATTAGGATAGAAAGGTCCCCAAGAAAAGAAAAAGACTTGTGTCCCAGTCACTTTGGCCAACTCTAGGTGGGTGGAAGAGGGATGTGTAAGGGGGTGGAGGGATGTGGGACAACAACCCAAGAAGCTTACACAGATCCAAGGCTTCAGACAAGGGCCCTAGGATTAGGGTTATGTCAAGGAGGAGAACCTTTGAGCTGTCCAGTGTCTTGTCTTTATCCCCTAAGTTCACACAGGTTTCTTGAGTCTTGCCTGCTAAGCCCATTTAGAATTGGTGACTTTCTCTTTCTAACTTCTTTTCAGCCTTTTCTCAGATCCCTGAGCGAAATCCTGCTGGTCCCATGGCCCACTGGGGTCATGGGAGTCTCTGAAAGGCCTTTTGCTATAGCTTTGGGTATCCTTAAACACGTGAGAATTAGTCTCCTGTCATGAGATGCAAACAACTCTCTAAGCTGACCTGAGTCCACCTGCTTTGCCTCACCTCTCAGTCTGTGGTCTGCGGACATCTCAGATTCCACCTGGAGAGGGCACTGGTTTCCCCACAGTCAATTCCCAGCCCACTCTAGGATTTCCATTCTTTTCTGACTGGAAACTGACCACGTAGAGGAGGAAACAGGGAGCTGGAAATCTTTCTTAGGCACCCATTCATATCTTTGTTTTCAAAGTATACTCCGTGTGAACCTCTAAGGAATATTGCCTTTCAACCTGAAGTATGATATCTTGGTTCTAACTCATTAATTAATACATTTTCTATTATCTGAGGTTTATTTACCTGCTTCCTCCTGAGGAACAATGTAAGAAAAGACTGTTTGGTTTCATTATTATTTTTTTTTTTCTTTAAGTTGTGCATACATTCCCAGAAGTAAAACCCTAGAAGGCCTTAATTGATTAAGTTAGAAAAACCCTAGGCCCCCAAGAAAATATATAGAAAATATGAGTTAACATTTCAAGATATCCCACCACAACTATTTGTGCACTTTCATTTAATGCTGTCTCTCTTGCTGAAATATAAGCTCGATGAGAGAGACAGAAAGTCATTATTTGAGGGGCGCCTGGGTGGCTCAGTCATTAAGCATCTGCCTTTGGCTCAGGTCATGATCCAGGGTCCTGGGATGGAGTCCCACATCAGGCTCCCTGCTTGACCGGAAGCCTGCTTCTCCCTCTCCCACTCCCCCTGCTTGTGTTCCTGCTCTCGCTACCTCTCTGTCAAATAAATAAATAAAATCTTTAAAAAAAAGAAAAAAGAAAGTCATTATTTGAATTAATGGAGAATTTCTGGCAAATTAGCCCAGAGTACTTAGAACATTTTGAGTGTAACTGCACAAGGTGCACAAGGTTGAAATAAGATAAGAAGACTCATGGAAGTTTATTTTGTCCTTAGTTTTGAGTTTTAGGTATAAAGTAAGGTTTTTGTTTTTAAGAATGTTTTAAGGTTTTTACTATACTCTTTGATCAAAGCAAAGATTTAAGGTGAATTCACCTTTGATTCTTCCGTGAGGTTCTCTCTAAACTCTGTTTCCACAACAATTACCTGCTACAGATTTCTACTCTTCAGGCCCTTGTACCCATCTGTCTGGTCTGTCTGTAGTTTGCATTGACCTAAATGGAAGTTAAATATGTGCTGCTGAAAGGAGAAATTGAGGCTGCACAGAAGATCTCTCTCGTATGTGACAGAAATGTGTGTATGTGTGTGTATGTGTGTGTGCGTGTGTATACAGAAGTCATTAAACCACATATTTTATTCCCTACAAGAAAAGTATTTCAATTCTGGAAACTGAAAACTAGAATTAATATCTCCTTCCAACTGTATAAAACACGTAGGTTAGTAGAAACAAATATTTCCATTCTAGTCAGTTATTCCATAGAGATAGACTGGTGGCTTGCTAGAGACTGCACACGTATGCGTGTGTGCATGTGTATGTGTATAAGTGTGACTGCTGATCTGTGGGCAGTCTATGTGATTAGAATCAAAGTGATATAGGTAGCAGCAAAAGAGGAAAGGTGCATTTCTAATAGATCACCTGGCATAAATGATGGCTGCTTACTCTCCTTTACTGTGGATCTAATTTGGATATTCCTCTCAAAGTAAATGTCAATTTAGTCAACCAGGCATAGCTTTATCAAATAACGTAAAATGCAACTTTGAAAAAACATTAAACACTTATTGAACACACATGTATGATAGTCAACATGTATTAATTACTAAGTCATGTTTCCATTTTCCTTTTTGATAATATCTTTTTGATAGTTCCTTGATATAGTTGAAAGCTCATATCTAGAAAAAAAAATCAGGTGGATATTGAGCACTCGGCAAATATATTTAATTTATAGACGTCAGTCAACATGATTTGGTTACTTCTAAATTAATTCCTAATAGCTTTACTTCAACTTAAGTAGATACAAACGAGTAACTTCCCTAGATTTTTCCATTGATGTTTATATGTTAAGGATAATTCCAGAGGCTTCTTCTCAGTGTTGGGAAAAAAGCACTTTGTTTTAAATTCCCGCATATCTTTCTCACATTGGTCACTCAAAAGGGAAAAGTATACTAATTATTCACTCATATTTGGAATTCTTTAAATTGTAGAAGCAATCAGTAACAGTTTATTAAAAGAAATAAAAACAGATGAATGCCACATCAGTCTTGGGCAATAGATCAAATTTCAAAAGTTTGAGTCTGTTGTGGCCTTGACATTTCTAAAGCAGTCACCGTGAAGTATAACTCAAAATGCAGGTTTTAGCAAAGACCACAAAATACATATTTATATTGTAGTTTCCTAACTGTTCCCTATTGTTACGGGCATTTGTCCTGCCTTTCAAATCTTGAAAGAGAAAGCCGTGGTTTTTGAGGCATATATTTTAGGTGTATGTGGATTTTTCTTTTTAATAAGGCATGTTCCCCTCCTTTCTGTGTTTCTTTCTTTTGTTTTCATGCCTGTAAGAGTATTATCATTTTGGGAACACAACTGCAACCCTTACCATGAGCTGAAAGTAAGTATCACTTTGTAGGCTGACCTTGTAAAAATAAAAAATAAAATTCTCAATGAACTGGGTGTGCTCATATTCTTTCTCTTCCAAGGGAAAGAGGCCTTAATCTTTGGAGTGGAGCCTTGTCAATTGTTATCATCAAAATCAGGCAAATCACATGCTGCTAATGTCTTGAAATCTCTACTTATTTGTTCATTACCTTTTTCTTTTTAAGATTTTCCCTTCCCCTGTCCTCTTCACCTCTCTCTCTTCACACTTGCTACCCCAGCTGTGTAAGTGTGCAACAACCCGAACATTGGTCTTCGGTGCTCATGGCTCCAGGAATCTGTGATCATTCTAATGTACATGTAGGTGGAATTTAAATAATGTCAGTCGACCTTCTGAACATATGGCACTTATGTTTCCTTGCTATGAAGAGATGGGGAGAAGATTGAAACCAGAAGCTACAAGATACATTTGAGCTTTTCCCAAAGATATAAAATTCAGTTATTCATGTTGATAATTATGACAAGATCACTAAGATCCATGCAGTATGTCTTCTATGTGGTGAAAGTAGAGAACATTTGTTTTGGCTAGAATATAACCAAATCCCATTAAACAAAGTTGACTATATTCTTAGCTGTGATATATGGTGCTAGAAATGCCTGCATTTATGAATTATTTTAATTTAACTTTAAAAAATTTGATTAAGACTGTGATCAGAAAGACCTATATTTGATTTATGTCGGGAAATATTTGCTTACTTTTTGGGCCAAATTGAATGCATATATGTCTTCCATTCATATGCACTGTTTACATACACTGGGAGGAAAATCTAATTCACTTGAAGCTCATTTAATGTTGAGGAGAACAAGCTGATGTCAAATTCAGGGTTGAATTCAGCCTGGACACTGTTCATTAATTCACCTAAGTATTTAAGGGCCTATTCTGTACCTAACACTCTTCTGAGATCCAAAGGCCTGAAGGTAAGAAGAGAGCCTGTGTGTGTGTGGGATGTGTGTGTGTGTGTGTGTTGTGTATGTGTGTGTGCACATGCATGCATGTATTCAAGTAAAAGAGAACCCCTGCCTTTACAGCCTGTGTTCTAGAAGCCACACAGCATTATTCAAAGGATTACGGAGATCTATATGAAAATATGAAACTATGTTGGCATAAGTGTTTTATTTTATTTATTTTTTATTTTTTATTTTTTTTAAGATTTTATTTATTTATTTGACAGAGAGAGAGAGAACAAATAGGCAGAGAGGCAGGCAGAGGGAGAAGGAGAAGCAGGGTCCCCACCGAGCAGGGAGGTGGGGCTCGATCCCAGGACCCTGGGATCATGACCTGAGCCGAAGTCAGACGCTTAACCAACTGAGCCACCCAGGCGCCCCGGGCATAAGTGTTTTAAAGGAGAAGAAGAAAGTATTATGAGTATTGCCTAATGAGGGAGGTCAGGGATTACCCCTCAGAGGAAATCAGAACTGAACTGAGATTGAAATGAACAGTAGGAGTTCTTGCCTGGAGGAGGATGAGGGACAGGAAGAATGAGCAACGACCTAGCCCTGAGGATGAGGAAATGTGAGCTGTGAGAAGCAGGCAGAGGCCAGGCTGTGGATTTTAGCCTTCACACTAAATGCAATGGGCCATCACTGACATTTTCATCAGGAGAAAGGGGAAAGGACCAAGGGATAAATACAGCATTTTGCATTTGCATTTTGGAAAGAATATTCTGGCTGTGGTGTGGGAAACCACACTGACTGTAAGTGAATACTTTTGATAGGAGATTGCTACAGTAGTCTAAGAAAGAGGATGAGAGTTTGTACTGGAATGATGGTGCGAAAAAGAAGAGAGCAGAAAAGAGTCAATACATATTTGTTTATGATGGGATGATAATAATAAACTAATATTATTAGTTGCATTTTTATTTTCCTCCATCTTGAAACATTCTCCTATCTTCGTTTTCATACCATGATACTGGTTTGATTTTTTAGCCTTTACCTCTTCCTTATAATTTCAATATTGCAGTTTCCTGGGCAAGTTGTGTCACCTTCTTCTTTGCCCTCTATATCCTCTCCTTAGACAACCCTATTTACTCACAACACAGTTTGACTTTAAACGGGATATTGATGCTTTATTATAGCAACAGTTGTCTCTAAGTGTGCAGCTCCAACAGATAGGACTGAGGGAAGAAAATAGGCAACATAAAGTGGACAGTGGTATTTGGTGACAATCTCCATTCAATGTTAAATTTGCTATATCTCTTGATTCCTATGTTCACTCAGCTACATGTCTATTGGAGTAACATAGACTTCAGCTCCCTACGTATCCTGAGGCAAAACTGAATTCATATTTCTTTATTGGTTCTGTCAGTAGTAGTAGTAGATGCTAAAAAAATTCTAATGACACCATTTTAACTTGAGACAGACAAACAGAAACAGGTATGCAGTTTGTGGAATTATGCATTCAATATTATTGACGAACAAATGATTGAAATAAAAACCAGAAAGCTCTAATTTAGAAAAAAAAAAAAAAGACTTAGGTCTTGTCCTGCTCTGAGTCATGTGGTAGTAAAACATCTAGGAGCTTCTTTTTCATAATATAGAAGAGCTGATGCCTTGACAGGAAGACTTCCAAGATCTTTTCATCTCAAGTTCTGTGAATCTTTTTACCTAACTCTGCTGAAAACATTGGAGTAGATCTCTCTGGGAAAAAAGGGGGCTCTTCTAAATCCTATTGCCATCCAGGTTGACTTTAAACTGTGTCAATAATATTTGAAGAAGGGAAACATCTTACAGACATCGTGCCCTCTCTCCCATCCTCTAACAGCATACCTACTTGCCATTGCTGTGACATCCAGTCAGGTGCACCTGGGTGTATCTAGTGTCAGCTGAATCCTGAATCTTGTTTTCTGCCCTAGGGCTTCTCTACAACCTCAGAGTAAAAGGCTGGGCTTGTGAACATCTGGAAGGGTAGGCAAGTCATATCCTCAAGGGATCTTTGACTAATAAGGAATGGGAACCGATTGCTCAGGTAAGCAATCCCATGATGAACTCATTCTACATGATTTCTCTCATGGTCCCCCAAAGCCCTGAGCCCCAATATCCACCATGGTAATCAGTTCAATGCTACTTTTCTTGCCCCCTCTTCTGTTTTGCTTTCTCCAGTCCCCACCCTTAGTTGTTCTTTGGGGGGAATTTCCCAAAATTAAGGATCGTCCCTCAGACCCTTCTCAGGAGGTTGCTTTTTGGAAGAACCCAAGTTAAGGAAGATTTCTGTTGGATCAATATAGGTACACAGAGTTTGCTTTACCCAATTAAGAGATTTCTGAAATTTTATGAGTAATTCAAATTATTCTAAACAATAATTTGTTCATTGATTTACATCTCAATTTCAGGAATGCTATATCATTATTTTGTTATAAAACTTCAGTTGGCATAGTCTTCTAACTCTTTAGCATCTCACCAGGTATATCTTCCAGCTTTTATACCAAAGAATCATCTGTAAATAAATATTCAAATGTATTAACAATATAGTTATTTAAAGGAACTGTTTCTTATGAAATAATTTCTCTGCTGGTCAAAGCACAATTGCTTGCTAGCATGCATATTTTCATAACTTTTATCTTGGATTATTGTTTTGTTATGTAAGGTTTATATAGATTTTAATCCTCATTGCTGATGCCCTTCATTTGGACTTGGAAACTGTGTTCCCATTTTCATAGTAATGATAATGCTTTTTCTTTTTTTTAATTTAATTTAATTTTATTTTTTTATTCTTATGTTAATCCCCATACATTACATCATTAGTTTTAGATGAAGTGTTCCATGATTCATTGTTTGTGCATAACACCCAGTGCTCCATGCAAAACGTGCCCTCTTTAATACCCATCACCAGGCTAACCCATCCTCCCACCCCCTCCCCTCTAGAACCCTCAGTTTGTTTTTCAGAGTCCATCGTCTCTCATGGTTCGTCTACCCCTCTGATTTCCCCTGCTTCATTCTTCCCCTCCTGCTACCTTCTTTTTCTTTTTTTTTTCTTAACATATATTGCGTTATTTGTTTCAGAGGTACAGATCTGAGATTCAACAGTCTTGCACAATTCACAGCGCTTACCAGAGCACATACCCTCCCCAGTGTCTATCACCCAGTCACCCCATCCCTCCCACCCCACCCCCCACTCCAGCAACCCTCAGTTTGTTTCCTGCAATTAAGAATTCCTCATATCAGTGAGATCATATGATACATGTCTTTGTCTGTTTGACTTATTTCACTCAACATAATACCCTCCAGTTCCATCCACGTCGTTGCAAATGGCAAGATCTCATTCCTTTTGATGGCTGCATAATATTCCATTGTATATATATACCACATCTTCTTTATCCATTCATCTGTCGATGGACATCTTGGCTCCTTCCACAGTTTGGCTATTGTGGACATTGCTGCTATAAACATCGGGGTGCACGTACCCCTTCGGATCCCTACTTTTGTATCTTTGGGGTAAATACCCAGTAGTGCAATTGCTGGATCATATGGTAGCTCTATTTTCAACTTTTTGAGGAACCTCCTTACAGTTTTCCAGAGTGGCTGCACCAGCTTGCATTCCCACCAACAGTGTAGGAGGGTTCCCCTTTCTCCACATCCCCGATAATGCTTTTTCTTAATCCACAAATTTGTTAAAGTAAAAGATATACACACATAGATATTTCTCTTTTTTTTGGGAAAAAAAGAAAAGATTTTTCTTCTGCTGTTCCCTCGACCCATTAATCACAATACAATATATGCTATTAATTATGCTTAAATTCAGTTTGCTTATATAATTTGTGAACATCCAATAACTCAAGACTTTCAAATTATTTGTCTTCCATGTAGACGTTTTGATTACTGAAACATTCCTAAAGCTAGAAGAAGGGATAATAACATAGGATTAAAACTATGAATCACCTTTTGATTAAATACTCCACAGTCTTTGTTGCTAAATCTTCACTCAGAGAATAACTCTAAGTCTCATTTGAATTTGTAGATTTTAATTCCATATTGATCACCATAACCTAGCAAAAGCAATACATATTCACTCACATCACAGTTTGACTTTAAACAGGATATTGATGCTTTATTATAGCAACAGTTGTCTCTAAGTGTGCAGCTCCAATAGATAGGACTGAGGGAACAAAATAGGCAATATAAAGTGGACAGTGGTATTTGGTGACAATCTCCATTCAATGTTAAATTTGCTATATCTCTTGATTCCTATGTTCACTCAGCTACATGTCTATTGGAGTAACATTGACTTCAGCTCATAAAATTTTTATAGTGGCAATAATAGAAATAATAGATGTGTATCTATAAAGACGAATATATTTTAAGGTCTTTCACATTCATTATTTCATTTGACTTGAAAAATTATCTCTCCGTGCAGGTGAAAGAGGTATTAATATTTCCATTCAGGCTCAGAGAAATGGTGTCACATATGACCAAATTAAAATAACTGCTAAATGCAAAGTTGAGAACCAGGTGTTCTGGTTCCTGGCCCAGTGAGCTTCTTGGTATATGCCTATGTCCTGCTTTGCACGCTAACTAGGCCATTGTCTTCTCAGTGTCTTGTCCTGTCTCCCACTCTTACATTCTTCCCTCCTCTACCTTCCTAAACAAATGGGAAGATGTATACTGGGAGCTACTTTGGACCAGCTGTATTCTTTGCCTTCTTGTTCAACCTGAACATTGAATATAATCTTTCTGTGATGGTTCATTTTATGTGTCTACTTGGTGAGACTATGGTACCTAGTCATTTAATCAAAACCAAATCTAGATATTGCTAGACTGTGGTTAACATCTATAATCAGTTGACTTTGAGTAAAGCAGATTATCCTTGATAATATGGATGGGCCTCATCTAATAAGTTGAAGGCCTTAAAAGCAAAAACTGAGATTTCCTGAAGAAGAAAAAGAAATTCTGTCTCAATACTGCTGCATCAATTCCTGCCCGAGTTTCTAACCTTCTAGCCTACCCTGTGGCTTTTGGACTTCCCAGCCCTTACAATCATGTGAGCCAATTCCTTAAAATAAAATTCTTGATATAGGGTAAGATACACTTCTGTATATTCTACCTAGAAATATCTGTATACTTTATCCTAGAAATATATAGATATAGATGTACACAAATGGAAATATGAGAATGCTTCTCTGGAGAACCCTGGCTAATACGTTTGTCTCATATTTGTCCTAGAATATCATAAATATCAATATCATAAAATCATAAATATCAATATCATAAAATTGTGCTCCATTAATTTTTTTCTGTTCCTTTAAGGACTTCTATATATTTGCTCTCATCTCTGTTTTCCCTCTTCCTTGCCAAAATTTAAATTTTCACTCGTGCTCCTAGATTCCATAATTCTCTTCATTATAGGACCTATTTCACCAATCTTTTCTCTCTTGCAATACTAGTCTTTCCATTTCTCAGTTAATGAACTTAATCCTAAAGTATAGGACAAAATAGTTGTCATTAACCAGCTCCTTTCAATCTTCCTATCAGTAAAATGAAGGGCACTTCAAATCATTAGCCCAAATATCTTACTGTTAACCAGATGAACACACACACACATATACACACTAAGTTCTAAAGACTATATTTTATTTTATTTTTGATTTCAGTCTTGTACTCCAACCTATTTATGTTTTTGCAACAGAAGGCTAAAAAGCAAGAAATCAACTCTGAATTCAATCACAAATATTGGCTTTCATCATGAGGTATTGAATACTTTGATCCTTATGGCTTTGCATACAAGTAATTCTTAGGTAGCTAGGAATTTTTGGTTGCCTACTTGAATTCATATGGATGTTCTATGTGCAACTCAAATTAAACCTTATCAAAATTTAACTCCCAGTTTTTCCTGCCAAACTTTCTCTTTTCTTGTATTACCTATTTGGTTGTTGGCAATATCATTCAAATTTCTCAATGACTCTTGAATGTACATTTTCCTGAAAGTGTCCAGTTTGACCCCAATCCTGACAATTACTTTTCATTACTAAATACACTATATTCTCTTCAGCTTTATGCTCTTTTTTTCCAACACTGATCCATTCATTTAATAAGTATCTGTTGAATCTCTAAGCTGTGTCAGATATGGTTGTACATGCTCAGGATGCTCCAGGGAATAAAGCAAAATAGTGGACCTTACTACATTCCAGAAGGGTGACACAGATAAGTAACTATTAATATAATTAATAAGTAAATTATATGTTAGAAGATGACTTTTTACCTCCAAAGAAAGAAAGAAAGAAAGAAAGAAAGAAAGAAAGAAAGAAATAGAACACAGTAAGCCTCTGGGAATTGGGTAGCTAAATATGTATTTAATAAACATTTATTATATTAGTGGTTGACTGAATGAACAGTCCTTTAAATTTCAGTTTGTCTGGTGTTCAATATCCTGGAAGACATGAGTTATACATAAACAGGACTTAGTTCATCTGTTTTTTGCTTTGGTTGTGTTAAAGATTTGTTTTGTTTTGTTGTCTGTTTGCTTCTCTGTCTTTGGTAGAATAGATGGGTGAGGGCTCAGAAGATGCTGACGGTTTAACATAACAAGTGAGTTGTTAAAAGAAAAAGATAATTCTCCCTCCCTCCTTTTCTTCCTTCTTTTCTTCCTTTCATTTAATTTAGCAAGAAACTATTTAATTCCTACTATGATGCAAGAACTATGCCTGACACTGGAGATGCTCTTATGAATAAAGGGTCACTGAACTTAAGGATATCCCAGTCAGGTGGGGAGACGCATATAGACAGAGGTCAGGGAAGGTGCCCTGGTGGGTGAGAGCCAGGGTTCTGGAGCTATTCTCTGGCTGGATTACAGTCTCTAGGCCTCAGTCTACTCTTGTGAGGAATAGGGGTAAGAATAGGTCCTATAGAGGAGGCTGTGTTAGGATTCAGTGAGTTACTATTTGTAAGCTGCATAGAAAAGTACTTGGTACATAATAATTACTTAGTCAGTTTTCACTTATTTTATTTTTTTATTATAAGGACAATATGCTGTAGTAAATTGAAAGAGAGAAGCATGCCTAGCGATTATGGAAGCCTACACATGGTAGAATGAAACTTGGAGGGATGATTCTTCACTTTCTCTAAATTAAGAAGTGAAATGATGTTCCTAGAGATGGGATGAGGATCAGGTTAATCAGGAGGCTCAAAGAGACAGTGAGTAACAGCCCTCGGTAAGGAATGAAAGCAAGACATGCTCAAGGGCAAGAACTATGTTTGAAATTTCCAGACAAAACATATTGGAGAATATTGGTAGCTCTATATGGAAAATATATTTGGCAAGGAAACAGGCTGTCTGTAAAGTCGTGAATGAAATAGTGGAGTTTTCACTTCAGTGGTTGATCTAGAACATGATCATTAATGGATTATTTATTACAAAATGTCATTGTTAGCACTTTAAATTATAATCATTAACTTTAAAGTGTTAGTTGTGGTTTGAGATTTGAGAAATTTGGAGTTCATAATTTAAGAATTAGAGCAATTTTGTGAATTTTAGTAGATTTTTATGTTTATTCTACAAACTCTTATGTTTTCTTACCTTTAAAATGGTTCAGACACTATTAAACCAAGTATATTCTCACTTTAATCTTATTTCTAGTTAATTTTCAAGCTGTAGAATTTCATGTGTTATAACTGCTGCTTGGCAGGTTTTTTTTTCAGGGGATATAGTTGAACTCATGCACATTTCTATATGATGGGCAGTTGTTAACACTAATTTCAATAAATTAGGTAATACATTGCATTGCTACATTTCATTTGTTAATATAGGACTGGAAAATAATATTTTTTCCCTAAAAATAAAGGGAACAGTGATTTGCTTCCTGACATAAAACAGTCTTAACACACACACACACACACACACACACACACACACACAAGTCCATGAAAGCATATATTTGTCTTCAAAGAAAAAAAAAAAAGATTTAGAAAAGAGAGCAAACTTGTTAGGATTTTAAATCAATATTTGTATGACACCTTTTTATCTACTGCCTGGAAGAAATAAAAACACATTAAACTTTTTAATAAAAGTAAGTTAGAGTAACTGAGAACATTTTCAATCACATAATAAAGATTTGTTTCAGACATAAACAATGACTTTCTGTGAGCTCTGCCCTGACATCTAAAGAATTCAGAATGACATTCGCTATCCAACAGGGTTTTTCCTTCCGAAAACACAGCCCACTAAGAATCTCTAAACTACTCTGCCTCTTTGATTCCTGTGTAAAACACCAGGCAAGCATGAGAAATTGAAACAGGCTGGCTGAGGTTTGGTAAAGAAGACAGTGCAATGGGAAGGCTTAAGGCA
This sequence comes from Neomonachus schauinslandi, assembly GCF_002201575.2. Taxonomy (NCBI): domain Eukaryota; kingdom Metazoa; phylum Chordata; class Mammalia; order Carnivora; family Phocidae; genus Neomonachus; species Neomonachus schauinslandi. The sequence goes on from NC_058405.1 coordinate 109,443,442, forward strand.
GAATTTTCCTAGAAGCCCATAGCTGCCAAACCAGGCCTTCAGATGCTGGCCCTTTCCTGGTCAGGAACAAGTAGGAGCTAGGTAGGGATAAAGAAGAAAGGCTGTGGGAGATCATCAGAGAGCAAATAGACCACATTCCCAAGCTCTACTGGTACAGTAGAAAATAATAGTAGATAGTAATTATCAACACTCCATTCATTCAATCATTCATTCTTTCATACATTCATCCATTCAACAAATCTTTGCTTGCCAGGCATTGCTCTTGGTGATAAGATAAAATACTGAATAAAACAAAGTCCCTACCCTCAGTCTAATTCAAGAGACAGACAAGAAACAAATAAAGATGTGATAAGTCAAGTGGTGATATATACTACAGAGAAAACTATATTAGAAGAGGAAGTATTGGGATGGGTTTAGACTTGCCAGGCAATTAAGTTAAATATTAATTTCAGAGAAACAACAAGTAATTTTTTAGTATAAGCAGGTCCCAAGCAATATTGGGATTTTTTTTTTTAGTATGTCTTCTGCAATATTTGAAGTATATTTATACAAAAAATGAAATATTTGTTTATAAATATAACTAACTCTATGCTCTTCCACCTCTAATCTGGCAACCTTGTTAGAATTAGAAGCAGAAGAGTCTATTTTTATATTGAGTAGTCAAGGAAGCCTTCTGATGATATGACAGAAAAACAGAGACCTAAAGGAAGTAAGTTATTTGAAGGAGGAGTTTCAGTCTATGAGTGAAAATGCCCTGAGGCTAGAGATGTTCATGAGAGGCTAGTGTAGACACTGGGGGCTGAGAAATGAAGTTGGGAAATGCAAGGCGATGAGCTCAGATAGTTGGATAGGGAGCCACATCCTGTAGGTTTTATAGGACAGCAGAAGAACTTTGGCATTTACTCCAAATAGGATGAGAAGTCATTGGAAAAGTTAGGTCAGGAAATGCCATAATCTACTTTGAATTTTAAATGGCTACGCCTGCTAAGAAGCGCGGGACTAAGAAGGAAGGCGGAAGCAGGAAAACCAGTTAGGAGTTAGTTGCAAAAAATCCAAAAAAGACACGACGGCGGTTTTGTGTGAGTGTGGTAGTAATGGAGGAAGAGAAAAGTGGATATTTTCTTTTTTTTTTTTTAAAGATTTTATTTATTTATTTGACACAGAGAGAGAGACAGAGAGAGAGCACAAGTAGGCAGAGTGACAGGCAGATGGAGAGGGAGAAACAGGCTCTCCGCTGAGCAGGGAGCCTGATGTGGGACCCGATCCCAGGACTCCAGGATCATGACCTGAGCAGAAAGCAGCTGCTCAATGGACTGAGCCACCCAGGCGCCCCCAAAAAGTGGATATTTTCTGAATAAATTTGAAGGTAGAACCCATAGGATTTGTTGACAAACTGGATGTTATGAGATCCATGGGAAAGAAGGCAAGGCTACCTGTCCGGTTTTTGGTCGGAGCAATTAGAACGGGAGAATGGAGTGGCTGTGGTCTTAGAGCAGGCTGTGGAAGGCACGGGGGTTAGAGGGCAGTCTGAAGTGTGTTTTTAAGGAGCTGGGTTTGCAGTGGCTTCGTTATTCACATGGAGACGGCTAACAGGTGATAGTATATGTATCTCTGGTGTTTAGGGAGGGATCAGGATTGTAGACATGCTTGTGAGTTGTCAACAAAGAGATGTTATATGAAGTCATGAAACTAGATGGAATCACCTAGAGAAGAGAGAGGATCCAAGGATTGACCCCTGGACACTACCATGGGTAGAAGCACAGTAAATAAAAGAAACATCAGAGAAGCAGTATTTAGAGACGTAAAAGGAAAACTGAGGGAGAGAAGTGTCAAAGAAAGCAAGGGGAAAATACTGTGTGAAGGAAGAAAGATAATCCGTTATGTTAGATGCTATTGATATTTTTTAGGATTATTTATTTATTTATTAGAGAGAGAGTGTGAGTGGGGGGAGGGGCAGAGGGAGAAGGAGAGAGAGAATCTCAAGCAGACTCCTGCTAAGCATGGAGCCTGACTCGGGGCTCGATCCCACCACCTGGAGATCATGACCTGAGCCGAAACCAAGAGTCAAATGCTCAACAGACTGAGCCACCCAGGCACCCCAAATGCTATTGATATTTTGAACAATAACAGTAACAATAACCCCAAGGTCTTTTAACTATATTAGTTTCACTGAAAATATAATAAAAGATGAAGCACATGATATCTATAATGGGGCTTCTAATCCCTTATTTCTTTCTTCAGCTCCATCTTTCTAGATTGGAAGTATTTGGTAAACAATTCAGTAATATAAGAGGACAGGTATGAGTCAATATTGGCAGTTCCTGCCTCTTAATTCAGTGTACTTGTATTTGTTTTATATTCAGTTAACTTTCACCAAAGACTCTCTGGGTCTTTTGCTAATATATGCATTTTTTATCTGAATCTCTATTTTGAATCTACCTGTCTTTTATTTGATTTTTTTTGTGTATGCTCAACTCAAAGACATTTACATTCTTAAATAAATATATGAATGTAGGGCCAACCTAAAGTTTGCCTTCCTTGACCATGCCTCCCCTTATTATAGTTAATAAACCACCTTGATCTAAAAAGCATCTGAGCCTTATTCCCCATAAATAAAAACCTCATCTATTCTGTCATCCACTCCCTCAGTGTTCTGCTAACTAATCTGAAAAACAAGTCCAAATCAATGTGTTAAACACCTAGCAGCCTAATAGTCTCCCTATTACATTAAAAATAATTTTTTTAAATTTGATTTGTGTGTGTCTGAGAGAGAGAGAGAGAGAGAGCACAAGCAGGGACAGGGAGAAGCAGGATCCCTGCTGAGCAAGGAGCCCGATGTGGGACTTGATCCCAGAACCCTGGGATCATGACCCGAGCTGAAGGCAGACGCTTAACCGACTGAGCCACCCAGGTGTCCCTCAAAATATTACATTTTAAAAGAAGTTTTTATAGCACGTAGTAGTTACTGAAAAAAAAAAAAGTTGAATGATTTCTCTATGAGAAGTTAGGTATGAGGACAAAATGGATGGGGAGATAGTTTGGAGTAGGTCTCCGAGAAGTCATCCTCAACTCACTGGAAGTAGTCACCCAGCTTTCAACATTGTGTTTCCCTTTTTATATACGAAAGGATTACCTCATTCTTTTCCTCAGTTCAAGCTAAACATATAATTTGCACGATGTTTGGGGATTATTTTTGTTGTTGTTTTATTTAGAAAAAAAATCAATGAAATATTTTCTCTACAAACTCCTAGAGTTCCTGTTTGTTTTTTTGTGTTCTGCTAACAAGAATATACTTCTTTAATGAAAAGTTGCAGTTAAAATTTAAGTCATATTCACAGTTGTGTTCCCAAAGAAAGCAAGCATAGAGCAGGCTTGTCAAACATCTGATGGGGAGTTCAGATGTGACCAGAGAATCGTTTACTAGACTCATCGAGACACCAGGAAATCCTCTTCTGGCTCTGTGGTATGTCTGTGCCTCGTGTGGGGAAATTACCCTGCTTGCAAATTTGCCTCTGACTGGTCAATGGAGTCAGGCAGGCAGACGGTACGAGCAGCAAAAAAGTCACCTTTGTTGAACCCAGAGACCCTTAGTGTCTGGGTTCTATTTAAATAAAACCTGATGCTGAGCTGCTTATCTGCTTCCTTCCAAATGCTCCGAACCTCACAAGTTAGTTCGCAAAATAGGGTTGAAAATTTGGCCACGTTTCTAGAACATCCAGCCCTGGTGTTCGCCAAAAACATCAAAACAGCGGACTTTCTTGTGGTACTCAGGCTCTTCTGATTTCGGGCCCAGTTAAATACCAGGCACTTTCTTCTTCCTTTTTGGGTGGGAAAGTGGGCTATGAGAAAACTAGGAGGAAGATGGAATATCTAGACATTTAAAAATTAATCTTTTCATATTTTCAGATCCTTGACTGAAAGTAATGTAAACTAATGAGTTTGAATGTTTTTTTGTGTGAAGTAAAAAGAGCAGCATAGAAAAAAAAAATGGAGGCAATCTCTGTGCCAAGACCAAAGGATAATTTTGTGTCCTGGCAGTTCAGGTTGTGGGTTGCTTTTCCACAACTATGCTTCCACCGCTATTACTTAGTCTGCTCAGAGTTCTACCCTGACTAGTGCCCACATAATCGAATAATGAGCAGATGCTTCTTCTGTGAACATTGCTTTTATATGATGATTCTGGAGGAGATTTAACTGTTTCATGATCCCAGGAGACAAAGGAATGGAAAGGAAAAAAAAAAAAAAAGAGGAAGAGTAACCCAACTTCCTAAAATAATTAATATAGCTTGCAAACTTACCTAGTGTACAAAAAGGGACCTGAACCAACAATAAAACCAGAAAAACAAGGGCGCTTGGGTAGTTCAGTCAGTTAAATGTCTGCCTTTGGCTCAAGTTATGATCCCAGGGTCCTGGGATCGAGCCCCACATCGGGCTCCCTGCTCAGTGGGGAGCCTGCTTCTCCCTCTCCCTCTGCTGATCCCCCGGCTTGTACTCTCTCTCTCTCCCAAATAAATAAATAAAATCTTAAAAATAAATAAATAAAAATGAAACAAAAAATAAACACACAAGAGAGAATAGTGTTTTCTCTTCTTGTTTTCTTTAATGTTTAAAGGTCTTGGTGATATTATCCCAAGTACCTGGGTTTTATTAGGTACCATTAAGTAAAGATACCACATAGTTTGTCGGAGGTAAAATATTTTCATGTCATATGTAGTTGAGTGATACATGTTCAAATTTCAGTGTCTTGCAGGAAATGTTACCGGGCTAAATGATGATTCTAGGAGCAAGGAACAAGGTTTTGATTTTGAGGAAGCAAAAATACTTGTAAAATGATATATAGCTAGAAATTTTTTTCTTTAACTAGACATCTATGGATACCTCAGGAACAATAGGTATTCCAGAAATCTAGAGAATAAATTGTGCCTAAGTATTTTGCTCCAGAAATATCTTCTTAGGGAATAAATTGTGAATTTTGATTGTGTTAGCTCTTCCATCAACTCTTCTGGAATCTACTCCATCACCGTAAAAGAGAGAGTAGAGAGCTTCACCCTGCAGAAGATGGCAGATCCTTAGTTTGATTAACAATTTAGATATTTGATAATTTCAAATTTTTTTATAATTTTAATGTAATGAATGACATATAGGAGGAATCTCCAAAATTTTTAGAATAAAATAAACATTTATTCTCATTAACCATAGTTAAGCATTATTGACATTTGGGTTTATTTTTCTTTCTATCTTTTCAAAAGCTATATATATATACATATATATATATATATATGTATATATATATATATTCATTTGTGTTTTGTTTTCCTATAAAATGGTGTTATTTCCTATAAAATGGCATTCTCTAGTTTTTGCTGCTGTTTTGCATTTAGCATTACATTTTGAGTGGATTCCATGCTATTAAATATTCTCAAAAACATGCTTTTCAGTGGTTGCATATTATTCTGTTATATGATGGACCATGATTTGTTAAATTATTTCACATTTGAAGCAGTAATGATGACCCCAAAGTTCTACCATCATAAATGATCATTCAATAAACAACTTTATACATACAATTTTACGAACATTTCTCATGATACATTTTGGAAGATTTCTTTTTTATGGTGTAACTTCCAGATCAAAATATATTGTATATTTTAAGATTTGATACATATTGACAAATTGCTACCCTGAAATATACGTACATTGCAGAATCACAGTGAGTGTGTGTGTGTGTGTGTGTGCACGTGCGTGCGCATTTTTAACCTTTCACAGTATGGTCTGTTTTCTTAGCTTTTTTCCTTACTGGGGCTTTGATGTTTCATAAGGTTTGTATTTGTGTTCCAGTGGTTAGCTTTATAATTATACCTCATTATAAGGCCCTTAGTCCCCTCTTTTTTAATTTTTTAATTTTTTATTTTTTTAAAGATTTTATTTATTTGACAGAGAGAGACACAGCGAGAGAGGGAACACAAGCAGGGGGAGTGGGAGGGAGAAGCAGGTTTCCCGTGGAGCAAGGAGCCCGATGTGGGACTCGATCCCAGGACCCTGGGATCATGACCTGAGCCGAAGGCAGACGCTTAACGACTGAGCCACCCAGGCGCCCCCCTCTTTTTTTAGACAGCATAATATTTTTATACGATGGATATTCTGATTATAACTGCCTAACAAATCATCCTAAAACTTAGTGGCGTGAAACAGTATTTTATTATAGCTCACAATTTTGTGGGTAGAAATTCATGTAGGGATCAGGTTGGTGATTCTTCTACTCCATATTTTGTCAAGTGGTTTCATTTGTTGGTATGCACCTGATAGCTTGGCTGTCTGAAGGTTTCAAAATGGTTTAGCTTACATGTTGGTGATTTGATGGAAGATGGCCAGGAGGTTGGGCTCAGTTGGGATCCTCTCCTTCCCCATGTCATTCAGGGCCTTTCCAAATGGTATCTCCAGTGGGGTAGTCAAACATATGGCAACTCATGGTGTAAATAATAAGTATGACATGAGGCCTGGGTAGAAGCTGAAAGGCTTCTTATGACCTAGCTTGAGCCTCCTTATATTGAGGAGGGAAGTCACTAGAGTCAGGCCTGATGTAAGGGGAGGAAATTATACTCAAACTTTCGATGAAAAGAGTAGAAAATAATTCATTATTATATCTTTAATCTACACCATTCATACTTGCGCCACAAATTATTTACTTTCTATACAACATATGAAATACTTTCTTCTTCTCCTCAGATTTGCAAAACTCTCATCCCCTTATTGCATCAGCATGTAGTCCAGAATTTTGTCCTCTAAATTAGGTCCAGTGCTCTCTTCTTCCCATCCTCACACACAATGTTAGACTAGAGATAGAATCAATAGACACTCAAATTGAAAAAGGAGAATAGGATGTATCTCATGGTTCACAGTAATTCTGAAATCCAGCAGTTTTCATAATCTAATTCAGTCCCTAAAAAACGATCCTTTGGAGTCTTGGTTCCTGGTTCTTGCCTTCAAGTCATCCTTCCTTTTTCATTAGAAATTACCAATATTAGTATCTATGTAGCTTTCTCAACATGTTTTGTAGCAATAGAATTTTTGAAGTTCAAAGATCTCTTTTAATTTTGTAGTTTTGTACATTATCATTTCAGTCCAATCTAATATAATTACTTTTAAAAAAGCCTTTTTTAAAAAAATTTATCAGGGGGCACCTGGGTGGCTCAGTTGTTAAGCGTCTGCCTTTGACTCGGGTCATGATCCCAGGGTCCTGGGACTGAGTCCTGGATCAGGCTCCTTGCTCAGCGGGGATCCTGCTTCTCCTTCTCCCACTGTCCCTCTCCCCACTTGTTCTCTCCCCCTCTCAAATAAATAAATAAAATCTTTTAAAAAAATGTAAAAAAAAATCAGTTAATCATCCACTCTATTAGATAAAAGCCATGTTCACAAATCTCTTTGAGATTAGTTCCTTCTTTATCGTAGGCTTCCTGTGACATTGCTGAGGAACAACAGCTTTAAAAGTCTCAGAAATATTGTCTATGGATGAGAATTTTCTTAATATGTGCCCTTTCTGGGTCTTCGCCTCCTCTACCTCTCAGACCCTAACCCATTCCTTCACTGCTTTTGCAGTCATTCCTGTCTTTCTTAAGTGTCTTCTTGGCCACCATCGTCAATGGATACAGTCCATATATAGAAGGACTTCCTTTTTCTGGCACTTCTGGAGATTTGTCACCATTAGCTATCCTGGCCCCACTTTTCATTTCTTCACTACCACTTACTTGTGTTGCCTCTTTCTGTAAGGATTACCGATAACCAAGAGGCCTTGCCAGTCTCAGTTGCCTTAATCAGCCCTTACACAATTTGAAATCTGTCTCCTAATTTCCCTGGAAATGCAAGTCATAGGTTTCATTATTATTGTTTTCCTTTTTGTGGAGTTTCTAAGAGAGGAGGGAAGTTTCAGATTTAACCACCAGCCATGTCTCTACGAGATTTAGAACTGTTTTACTTTTTTATTTATTATTTTTTAAAGATTTTATTTATTTATTTATTTGTCAGAGAGAGAGAGGGAGAGTGTAAGCACAAGCGGGGGAGCGGGAGACGGAGAAGATTCCCCCGCTCAGCAGGGAGCCCGATGCGGGACTGGGTCCTAGGACCCTGGATTCATGACCTGAGCCGAAGGCAGACGCTGAGCCACCCAGGCACCCTAGAACAGATTTATTTTTAATACTCTTATATTTAAAAAAGAAGTCACCTTTAGAGGTAAATACCAGTCTGATAAGGGGTAAAATAGAACAATTTGAAATAGCCAATTTGATATTACTTTAATTTGTATGGACACAATTTATTGAGGCCACTTGGGTATCACAAATTATAATAATATGTCAATGAAGCACCCTGTCCTTCATTTTAGTAATGAGTTCAGATGGAGGTGAAGAGTCAGAGATAAGATAAAAAAGAAAGAGGAAGAGGAGATAGTATGAGAGGAGGACACGATCTAACTTTTAGTTCATAAGATGAGTCAAAGTGACCTGAAGTCAAAGCAACTAAATTGAGAAGGCAAAGTCCAAATGGACTTCTTCATAAATATCACATTAATATTGGGAGAAAAAAACCAGCATATTTACATTAAAAGAAGCATATGTATGTTACAAAATCCAGTATAAAAAGTTAACTAGCTCTAAGTTAAAACGAGATTCTTTCTGAAATTCTCTTCAACCTGACCTTTGTATATCTGGCCCTTGTCATTCAGGTTTCAACTTAAATGTCACCTGCTGAACTCTCAACCCAAAGTAGCCCGTGAATCTCCAGCGTCAGTCTATTTTATTCCTTATAGCACTTTTTACTCTCAGATGCTTCCTTATGTATTTATTTTTTTATAATCTCTTGCTCCACTCAAATTATAAACTCCCTAAGAATGGAAACCTGCGGGACTTTTCCAATGTTATTTCCTCTGCATCTGGACAGATCCTGGTGTCTAGTTGGATCACAATAACATTCCGTTTATGGATGATAGAAATGACATAGATATTTCAGACTGGCAGTGGTATGCCATGGAGGTTCCCCTTCTAGGTATCTCGTCACTCTTCTCTGATCTTCAGCATACTTACATGCAAATGGGACTATTCCAATCGGCTACTTCTAGTATTTAAGAAGCTAAAGACTATTATTTTTCTGTTGCATTTGATTATTTATCAGCATTCATTAATTTTAAGAGTTTTTAAGTTGTTTGTTTTGTTTTCAGTGTGGTCTAGTCAGAGAGATAACTTTGTCTCCTCCTTTCCAAAGGTTTTCTGGTTTATTTTGTGTTTGGTTTACACCATTTCACTGGCTCTTTAATTAGCCAGGACCTTCCCAACATTATTGTGCAATAATGATGATGGTGGGTAATCTTCCTTTGTTCCTCAGTTTAATGGGACTATCTCTAGTAATTTAAAATAAGGTACAGCTGATTAATGATTTAAAAGCTATTCTATACCATGCTTAATGAGTAATAGATTGCATTTATCCAATGAATGTCTTTATAATGGTGAGTTTGATTGCTGGTACTTGTATTTGGTATTTTCACATCTATGTAACTGAAATAAATGTACAATTTCCTTATTGTTATTCTTATCAGATTTTGATTTTAGGTATTTCACTTTCAAAATTGAAAGACTACATTTTATCCTTTAGAGCCTCTAGAATAAATGACACAGAGCTGGTTTTGTTCTCTGAAAATCTAAAAACAAATGCTCATTAGTTAAAATAAAATATTATGTTGGCCTAGAGCCATCTTTAGAGTTGTTTTTTTTTTTTTTTTTTGGTAACATTTCCAATTTATTCAATGGTTACTTGCATATATAGGTTGCCTATTTAAAACTGATACAATTGAAAAATATGTATAGTACCAGAAAATTGCCCAGTTCTTCTAATTTATCAAACTGATTAAGAATTATGCATTCTTGCCTTTTATAACCATTTTATCAAGTGATTTTGTTAGAAATAATATAGCTGTTAGGAGCACAGGTCTTGGCAAAGTCAAAGCGAGGAAGTGCTGCATTAAAATCCATCTTTGATATGTATGGAGCTTTGTGATAATAGTAAATTAATTCCGCAGCTTCAGTAACTGCATTTGTAAAAAAAAAGGGAAATAAATAAACATTTTAGAATTTTGTTTTAAGGATTAACTGAAGTAATATACAAAACTCTAAGGATAGCATCTGCTACTGAGAGAGTATAAAACACATCCTAGCTATTTATCATTATAGTTATTATCATGATCATTTCCCTCTCTATTTTATTTGCAAGAAGTTTTTTCTGTTCGTTTATACTTCTTGAATTTATTTATAATATTATCTTCCTCTTTTATAATAAATTAATTTCTGCCTTTATCTTCACTGTTTTATATCTCCTATTTTCCTTTAGTGTGTTTTCTTTTTCTAATTTCTTTAATTAAATGCTTGGTTTATTTTCATTTTTTTCTTGTGTAATTATAAAAATATTCCAAGGCTGTGATTTTGTCTCTGGATACCAGCTTGGCTGCATCTCATAAGAGTTAAAAGTAATATACTGATTTATTTTCTAAATAATCTATAACTTAATTTTTATTCCTTCTTGGTCTAAATGTATTTAGAAAGATTACTGCAAATTTCCCAATAGTTAGAATTTTTACTGGTTTTGTTTGTTTCTTTAGCTTTTTATTATTATTTCTTATATTATTGCATGGTGGTCAGAGAATGTATGCTGCATAATTTATGCTTTGTAGAATATATTAAAATATTTTGTGACACTATAGATGACTATTTTTTCTACATGTTACATGAATATTATATATTTTATATTTTTGTAGAGTTTATCGTTAAAATATATTTATTAATTCAACCATATTATTTTTTTGAATAATTTATATTTTTTCTTGACTACTAGAAACATCGAAGACAGAGAACTGTGTTAAAGTTGTTAAAAAAACAAAATCCAATGGATTAATTTGAAGATCTAATTGGTTTTATTAAGTGATTCATGAATCAGGGAGCATCTCATCTGGCAGGTAGAGGGGAAACTCCTGGGAGTTGTACACAATGGAAAGTGCTTATAGGAGAGTGGGGCAAGAAGTTATTAGCAAAAGAAAAGATTGTTTCAGGCCAGGACACCTCTTCTGGGGAGACGGGATCAGGAGGGTTTCTATCATGCAGCTAACCCCACAAGTGCTGATCAGGAAATTTAAGATTGACTGTTAAAAGGTCACATTCCTAGAATAGGTTGAAACTGTAATTAAGTCTTGATTTGCTGTCTTGGAGGGAAATGACTTCATTTTGGGCTTGCTTTTTCTTTTTTAACAAAGTCTTCTACAGAAGTTCTGTCTCTATCCATTTTTTAAATAATGTTTTTCAAAACTATTTATTTAGCACAGAAAGATTTATGACATTTTTACAACTTTATTGTAAAGTCCACATTTTCTGTATAAACGGCCTTTTGTAATCTGATTACTTTTTCCTTCAAATACATGTTGGTTTTGCACTCGTATTTTCATCCCTACAATTGAACTTATGGACAATTTTTCTTGGTAAAAATAAAAGTTATGTGAAAAGAACTGAAAGATCAAAGTCCCTCATGATATATTTAGAGCAAGGTAACTGTCCTTGTTTTTTTCTGGAGGGAAAAGTCTTTGCCTGAAGAATTTTCTCCTGACATGCAGGTGATAACATGCAACATTAGCATGGAAAAGTATGAGAAAGAAGGATTTGCTCTTGACTAGTTAAGAAATAGGCTTAACAATTCACAAATTTCTTATGGGATTAGACTTTAATACCTAATAATCACCTTTGTCAAGGAAAATGTATTCGACACTGTGGGAAGTAATTGCAATTTATGGAAATGTTTTGAACCAAAGGAAAATCAAAATACCGCTACCGAGAATGGTAATATAAAGTTGGCTCACTGTGCCGGAAGGAAGACACATCTTGACCCGTGCATCCTCTGGTCTTCCTCTCAGACAAGACTGCATGTCTGGAAGAAGTTCCCAGCTTTGGTTCATTACACTCCTACTTCATCATCCCAATTAAAACCCCTTTTCCACAACACTCTGGAAGAGAAATTGCAATTGATTCTCCAGGTAGCTTTTCCCTTTAACGCTTTATTACTATCTCTCCCTCTTTTTTTCTTTTTTACGTCTAATTGCTTATATAAATCCTTGCTTAATGCCTTCTCATTTGTTTTTGTTTTTTAACGATTTATTTTGTACTTGAGAGAGAGAGCGTGAGAGCACGCACGGGAGTGGGGAGGGGGCAGAGGGAGAGGGAGAGAGAGAATCTGGAGTAGACTCTGCCCTGAGCTCAGAGCCTTAGGCAGGACTCTATCTCATGACCCCGAGATCATGACCTGAGCCGAAATAAAGAGTTGAAGCTTATCTGACTGAGCCACCCAGGTGCCCTGCTTTTTTATTTGTTTATTCTTCCTTCCCCAGTGACAGATGGTAAACTTCTAGAAGACAGGAATCTTCTTGAGTTTAGTTTGCTCTGTACTAGGCGGAGCACAGAGACATACTTCCAACTCTATCATGATGTGCCAGCCATTTCCTTTTACTAACCTTATCCATCCATACCTCTGTCTACTTTTTTTTGTTTTTTCCTAAAAGAGCATAATAACTGATGCAAGTCGAAGTGTTAGGTAAAGAAGTGAGGTAGAAAGGTGAAAGAAGTGTTAATTTTCTTTAAAATCTTCAATTTTTGCCCACAATGATTGAAAAACTATATTTGACAAGGCCTAGGATATGAATTTAATTTGAAATGTTTTTATAAATTTGCAATGGCATAGTTAATTGGGTGAGAGGGAGTAGCAGTTAGGTTAGATGTAAGTTGCTATATCATCTCATCAAAGGAATCTAAGTAGCCTCTCGTCTCAATCTATCCATTAATTTTCATTCACGTTTCAACCACTTCATAATCTACTGATTACTGAATGAGCTATTATCAATGCAGTCTGATATTTGGGGGCCTTAAAAAGAAAATTGTCTAGAACATGCAGTACCTGGTGGAGGTTGGAAGAAAACAATGCCGAAATACACCAGCTCCATCTCAGGACATCTGTATCCCTGAATGGTCTGTAATTAAGGACGAGTTGTGTAGGAGTGGTGCTTGTATTATGTAAACGAGGGTCCCTAATTGAATTAAGCTGTGGGGGGAGGGGAAGAAAACAAAGATCAAAGCTCAAATGACATCAGTTCCTCTTCTTGGCTGTGACATTAATGATGAAAAGATTTCTTTGTTCTTTTGCATATTCTACCACCCCACTTAAGATGAACACACTATTGCAAAATTTGCAATTTGCCCAGAAATCCTGACTATTGTGAATGTTAAAGGAAAACTTGAACAGGTTGAGCTTTCGGAGTTTTAGAAATCTCCTCCTAATACTTCCTACGCAGAGGTTTAAGGCTGTCCATGAAAGCAGCTGATAATGCTAAGAGAAAGAAAACACTTAAGAGTGAATACCGTTATTGGTATCCTACACATAAACTGCAGTTAGGAATAGTCTCAGGGGGCCATTTCCAGGGAAAGCCTCACCTGGTGAGGTCAGAACCTCAGGAGTTTAAAAGCAAGGGTCATGCTTCATTACAATGTGGACTGGAGGTGAGCAAACAGATCCCATCACTCTTTAGAGAAAGCTATTTCAAGGCTTGCCCAAGTGCTCAGGCATAAATACACTAGCAGGAGGCCCTTTAGCAAGCATTCAGACAACTTATAGTACTATCTGAACGTGAGCCAGGCCAAACTGCTAGGGCCTGAAGTAAAAGGAAACAGTTTATAGGCTGTGGGACCTCTTACCAATCCATCTTTTTCACTGGGGAGAAAAAATGGGTCTTTTGCAGAGGTGATGAAAACCTGTATTAAAAGGTGACACAGCAGAAAAAAAAAGGAGACTAAGCCAATTGGTGGAGTATTTCAAAAACCAAGAAAAAAAAAGCCAACATGATTTTAAAAGTATTTAAGTGGGTAAGGGAGCAAATGAGGAAAAATCATGGTATATTCTATAATTAGCAGTTCCAGGACAAATGACAATGACAGTAGAGAACATTTAGAAAACTCAAAAATTATGTTATCTTTAAGTAAACCTCTGCTTTTTTATAGCTATCTATATGAGAATGTTGATGAACCCTTTAGTATGGTATGAGATGTGATATTTGTAAAATTTTTAAACACAGCCAATTAAGTAGGGCCATAGCTAAAGCCAGTGTTCTTGGTAAGTCTAGGAAGGAGCAGTCCAGCCAAAGCACAGCTTATGAATATGATAGTTGTTCTTCTGTACTATAAATATTAGCCTATAAATGACTGTTTGCATACTCCAACTCTTTTTCTTATCCCACAAGCCCGTGGGCACTTGCACATACATGCATACTTCAATATAGATCACGAAGGCTTATTATCATTGCCCATTACAGGGTGAAAAACTAGAATGCATGGTAATACACAGAGAGTACTATGTTAGTCATTTTTCGGAATGTGCCCACATAGGACATATCTTATTCTTTGGTATTAATATAAATGGTGTAAGAGGATTTGCTAGATGGTATGATGAGTGGAAAGAATGGAAATGTGTCACCCAGATCCCCCTATAAGAAGGGACTTATTGCCCTAACTTCCAGTGGACAGTCTCCATCTGTCAGCTCCTTCAGGGTCCGCCAAACTTTCTGTGGGCTGCTTCCTCCTAGACATGTTTTCCTGCCCCCCACCCCATCCCTACCTGATGACTGACTGAGGCAGGTATAAATATCCAGCCATTTCTGCCCAAGACAGAGCAACTCTGAAGGGCTATGTATTCACCAGAGCTCCCCTGAGCTTTTGACTAATGGTTTATTGGACTACTGTGGCTGTTCAACTTCTCCCTCTGCCCAACCTTGCCTCTTCTTCTGACATATTCTAATTGTCAAATTCACTCTCAGTTCCTACGTCCAGAGAAACTAACCTGTCAATATGACCATAATAAGAGAGTTTCTAATAAATGTTCTGCGCATGGACCTTATTTTATAGATTAAGCAATTAAAGTACAAAGTGAAGAGAACCTGCTTGGGACAAATATTGAATTACATATTAGGTGTCATGGCTGTGATTTTCTAATCACCAAATTAGTCTCTCATTCATCTAATTGTAAGACTTTCCAGGGATATTCGATAAGAATGCCAATTTTGCAAGTTGTAGTTCCATTGGTTAGTGTAAATCTTGGTTGTCAAGTGACGTTATCTGTATATCAAAATTAAGCATAAGGTAGCTGATGAACTAACACAATCGGGCATATTGAATAATTGAGATTCACCATTGAGTTTCCATCTTTTTCTAAAAGATTTCTGTCTTTTACAGTTTCAGTAAAATTATGTAACTAGAGGACATCTTGGAGTTTACGTAGTTCACCCTTTTCAGCTGGTATATAAGTAGAACTTGAAACTATGATCTTAGAGTTAAATAGGAAAAGTGGACAAAATGCTTTGACTGGGCCACAAGTAGATAAATCCAAGGACAGCCAATGTATTATGTGGTACTGGGGGTCAGTATGAACCATGAAAAGTTGTAAACAATCAAGGTGTAACCATCTTCATACAAATTAGCTAGTATTTGTTAACTGGTTATTGATACACATTTACTTCCTTTAATATATAAAATGAGTAATGAAACTATGTGATATATCCTGCCATTTATCTTATTTTCATATGTTTCAAACTTTTAAATTGAGGAAAAAATATCCATTTAGATTATGAATGGTTATTTAGTATCTGCTGCTATGTGCTAGGCAATATTTTAGGCACTGGGGGTATAGTTGCAAGCAAACACACAAACTGTCTGACCTCATGGAGCTTATATTTCTGGTAGGGGAAATAACAATAATTAAGAAAGCAATTAAATAAGTAAATATAATCCATAAGGATATGTTATAATTCAAGTAAGTTTTAAGAATTAAGATGAAGTAGGATAAAAGGATAGTGACAACATAGGCTGCTCTATGTAAGATTGTAAAGTTGAGCTCTGGGAAGTTACCTGTGAACAGAGTGAATAAAGTAAGAAAATGGGTCATGCAAATATCTAGCACACAAGTATTCCAAGCAGAGTGTAAAAGCCCCGAGATGGGAAGGCGAGTGTTGTTGGAGTGCAACGAGGAAGCTGAAGTATGTAGGAAATCAACTCAGTGGGTTCCAGGAGATGGCTCGTGTGTGGACTTAGAAGCCATGGTAGGGATTTTGAATCTTCTCCTAAGTATAATGGCAAGGCATTGGTAGATTGAGGGCAGGGACATTATATAATCTGATTTTTCTTTTTAAAAGGATCACCAACAACTGTGTGGAGGTGCAACTGTAGGGGGCAGCAATAGAAGCAAGTAGTATGGGGACCATTGCTTATTGTAGTAGCTCATTGCTCATTACTATTGCAATGGTACAGACAAATGATTATAATGGCTTGGTGATAGCCCTGGAGGTGATAAGTTGTTGGATTTGCTAATGATTTGGATGTGGGGTGTGAGAGAAAGAGAACAATCAATAATGTCTCTCAGGGTTTGTTTTGAGCAACTAAGTGGTTGACGGTACCATTTACTGAGATAGAGGCCACTATGGCAAGAAATAAAATGGTACCCCTAAGTAAGTACTGACCTATTGCCAATGGCTCATGCACAAGATAATGAAGTTTCCAAATCTTCTCTTATCCAGTTATGGCTCTGCTTTTGGTTCTTAGTCCTTCATCATTCAGTCGGGGTTAAAACAAGCACAAAATCAGAATGTGACATGGCAGAACGCCAAATGAGGAAAAATGATCACTAAAAAGCACAAGATTGTAGGATGATGGGGAGCAAGGCTTGTGGCAGAACATTTGTGTGTGTGTGTGTTTCTTCCTGGAATGGTTACAACAAAGCAAAAGAGATGTTCTGCCCCTCTATCGGGAATATAAAAAACACAACACGAGTTCTTTAAAATTCTATAATATCCCCATTTTTTAACTGATATTTTGTTCTAAAACACAATAGGACAGAATTATGCAAATGACCTTTCTGATTGCAATTTTCATTTCTGTTTCTTAAATTATAATGCCTCACCCATGGCTATGTATTTAGTCACAAAATAGACAAATGTCAGTCACTCTCCCAATAATCCTCTTTTCCTTCAGCATTTCCTTGCTGCCTTTGGTCGAGGACTGCTTTCACTGTGACTTCATGCATGTTAGTGAAAAGGAACTTTGGTTGCAGGTATTTGAAAGATTGCGTTTACATTTAAGTTGCCTTTTAAATTTTGGTCATAGTGCTTAAAGTCTGTTTCAAGAAACGCTCATATGGTCACAGTTATGGTTCCAACTGGATCCCCTGAGAATTTGAAGCCACACTGAACCTCAGTGCCAAGAGATTAATGTTTGAGATGTTGAAGTTGACTAATTCTACCACCTACCATACCAACCTTCATCCAGCCAGCAACAAACACCTAAAGAATAAAGTCTTTGTTAGTTCTGCTAAGATAAACGTGCATTTGCCTTGGGAAGGTTTTGCCAAAAGCAGAACATGTTAGTGAGAAGCCCTTACCAAATCATCTGATCATCACGCACATTGTCAATGATCATCATTAAGTTGGGGTTGGAGGTAAGGAACATTTGTGGTAAAGTGATACATTTCTTGGGCACAGGGAAGATTTCTAATCTCTTTTCCACATACCTCATAGATTCTTGTGTCTTGAGATTTTTTAATATACATGTTCAGAGACTAGTAGTGATAATAATAAAGCTAAACTTAATTGATGTCCTGCAGTAATATGTAGCTCCAACTAACTCTTAAAAGGTGGCAACCAACCTACAGAGAAAAATTCCAATCCTTAATTATTATGATATAGCTACCTTGTGATTTATCTCTGAAGACATTTCAATGGGCATTGAATTTTCAATATAGGTCAATTAATGTCATGTTAATTGCTGTTATTATGTTGCCCCAATTGACCTATTTCATATTTGCAGGACTCCAGTGAGAAGGAGGAAAAGACAACCGAATAAACCATTCCTTTTAAGCTGCTGAAATGTCCCATCTTTCTGGAATTGCATTCAGAGTAAGGATTGTGCATGAAAGAGCTTCAGGAAGTTACAAAACTCCTTTACATGGGCTGTTGGATCTGTGTACAATTTCCAGCATTACCCAGAATAAATACCAGGAGACTGGTGTGGTTTATACAAGAGTTTATAGAGAAAAAAAATCCACCCACTAGCTCCCATGCTGAGGATTACAACCAGGTCCCTGCTGCCAAGTTTTGTGTTTAGGTAAAGCATGAGAAAATCTGCCATTTTTTTAAAGTCACAAAAGAGTTTCTATAGTAAGGAGTGGTAAGAAGCTGACAGCTTTTTATGCATATAAGGCAGCTGTTCCTTCTCAGGTAATATTATTAATAAACCCTAAGGTAATGTTTGCTCTGAAATATGTCTAATTGAAATAGTTTACTCTGACCCTTGGAGAATTATGAAACTGTTTTCATCATGTTCACACACAGCAAAATAATTACGAGATGCCATATGGAAAAGCCATCATGTGGTAGATGTCTTTCTGAATCTATATTTTTGAAAGATTTCCCACAGATAAATCATATAGCTAATTTACAAAGTAGAGGTGAACAGCCCCTTTTCCACGTGGAGATTTGATGTGAAATGTTTGCAGTTCCAGAATATTAACAGGGGTGTTGACATCAGTAATTACTACAGTTATGAGACATTTTTCACAAAGTATTATGAGAGCAATACTTGGTCATACAGGGAGAAAAAAGCGTGTGGGACTTTATACACAGCATTTGAAATATCTAGGAACCTTTAGACTCGGAGAACTGTGGGCATATTGGTGACTGAGGTACTTTTTGCCTGTAGCATAAAATCTGTCTGGAAAGTTCCAGCAGTTTCCACTGAGATAGCACATTTGGCAAGATGAGGCTGAGCGTGGTATGTAAGGACTTTCGGGAAAACTTGTCAGCTTTCACAGGGAAAGGTCCAAGTGTTTATGGGAACTATGAAGTGGTGTTGGGTGGCTCTCAAAGGGATTTGTGGGGTCATTTGGGACAGGGATTTGAAAGCTTTGTGATTGAAGCTCTTCTGAACTTATCAAAATGGTTAAAAGTCTGGCTGTGAGTCTCATGAGAGCAGACTTTCTTGTGAAATTTCTGGTATGGTACTTTCCTGCTGGGGTGAGAAAATCTTAGTAGGACAGACTTTCTCACCGTATTTTAATTCTTGAGATCCATGTCCCTGTTAAACCCAGGAAATGGAGCGTCACAGGAAACAGCTTTACTTTAAACCTCTGGTAAGTTAAGATTCAGATTTCTCTAGAGTTTCAATTGTTTAAATCAACTTGTCCAATTTCCTGAGCATACCCCTATCACCCCCCTCACACCCCACCAAAAAAGTGGGGTGCAAGAAAGAAAAAGCATGTAAAAGATTTTTTTTAAAGTGTCATTCAATTTTCCATAACATTGCCATTTGTCCGGATTTCTATTAAAGAAAAAAATGAAACACTGGTAAGTGAAGTATAGCCTGTTAACCCTGTGCGTTTCCTACCAGGCGCAGTCTCAGCAGCCTCTTTGACCCTCAGCACTGTCGGGTAGCAGAGGGATCTCCATTTCCAGTGCCCCTGTTTGGATTTCAGAGCACTTGGTCACAGCTGAAACAAATGAGCCTTTTCTTCTCACAACAGCTCTTTTGAGGCAGACACTGGGATGCAGATTGTGAGGCTGGCCAGGCAGTGTCATCCTCACAATTAGCTAATATTTGGCACGTTGAGATCCCAGTTCCGTCCCCTTGGGTCCTTGCGGGAACCTCCCATTTGTTGACAGCCTCATCTCACTTCAGTTCTCAGCATTCAACTACCCTAGAACTTTCAAAGGAAAAACAAATTTACATAAAAACTCACGTATGTATATATGACTTACAAATATTATAAAGCTTTTAGGGAAATGCATGAAAGACACTTTTTCACTTCTTCAAATCGGTAGTTCTACCTTCAACAACAGAACGTGGGATTAAAAAAAAAAAGAGTGAAATGCAAAACTGGAAACCTGACAAAACAATGAAACTGCTGTTGTTTTCTAATATATTTTAAGTCAGATTCTCATACTTCCCATTTTTAAACAACTGCCAAGCATTTGTTTTTGTATCTCCGAGACATCTGTGTTATTGGTGAGCACTATTTCTAGCTATCGACTGTCCTAAAATAAAGGTAACATTTCTGTGTGATTTATAGTCTATCATTATTATGGTGCAGCCTCTGAATGCATGAACTGGAGATTTACTGCACACTTGTGCCTTATCCCCACCTCATGTAATAGAGGAAAGGTAAAATGTCTTGGCTTGGTGAGGGCTCCCTTCTTCAAGCAGCTGTCTTTTTTGGTGTGGCGCTTGCAGCTTGATTAAACTCCATCGAGAAGGTCAGTGACCAAAGTTTGCCTTTAACAGTTTCCCATAACATGTATTCCTCATAGGGAGCAATGCTCAGCGCAGGTTATTTCCAGTAATATTCTCAAACCAAAAGAATGGTCTTTGCAGTAAACCAACACATTCCCACTTTCTATCCTTTATCTCACACGTTAAGTGATGACAGTATTTATATTTCATCTGCAGACTGGGCCAAAAACAACTGGGTTAAGGCTGTCTCTTTTTCATAAGTGTATTATACTCTTTTTTTGACCTTTCAAGACATGGGAATCTTCGGTTTCATAAGACCTCTCAGGAAGGGAATTCCCCACCCCCATGCCTCTCTGTTTCTCATCGCTTTTCCCCCTCCACAGCCAGCTGTCTGTGGGAATAATGCACTCAGTAAACACACACACACACACACACACACACACACACACCCCAATCTCAAACGTATTTACTGGAAATTTAGAGTATATAGCAGAAGTATAAAGAAAAGCTTTGCTATGAGATTGGATTTCCACCTTATGTCACATGCCACAAATGTTTTTTGAAGACACGATCACTAAAATTAGCTAAGTTGCAAGAAAACATAGTAGCTAACCCTAAATGGGTGAAACTTCAGAAATGACATTTTGACACCTAATTTGTTTTTCTAAAATAGAGCAGTGATATTTCCATGTTTTCTTACCCACTCTTATTTAATGATAGTTCCTGATTTTGGATTATGTTTTATATGTGAATGGCTGATGATTATTTAGGAGTAGAAATATGAGAATATCACTAAATTGACAAAGCTCAAACCTAACGAGTACTTCTTTTACTTCCTTCAGTTGGGTACCACAGTGCTAACAAATTTTTATTTTAGATTCCATAATTTCTTTCTGGGGTCAGTCGGACCACTTATTTTTCCTCCTTTTTTTCCATCTGATGAAATTTATTTGAGACCAAGGCAGCAAATTGATTATGTCCTAAAAGAGAATGTTGACTCAGGGCAATTTCTCAAGGTGTCAGTAAGTGCAACTGGCCTTTGGGTAACTCAACTTCCCATTACTCTCAGAGTGTTAAAGCAAGTACCTGAATATTGCCTCAAGGTTTCCCTGTTTAGAGCCTCACTTACTTTTGTCATCTCAGAATAAGGTACAATGCTCTTTAGTAAACTGAAACAGTCAGTCAAATCAATTTGTTCTATGGGAGTATAGTTTAAATGAATATATTCCTAGAAACTCTATTTCCCCCCACTGTGGGTTAAGAACCACAAAAAGAGCTAGAATCTGACCACTCAGACGTTAACAGCAAGTGAAAAAGAGGGCTTAGAACTAAAGGATGATGTTTGGGAGGTTAGGTCTTTCCACGGATCTCTAGATTCCAGCAAGCATCTGCCATTTAAAGAAATCCATTTAGCAATCCTACAGGGATCTCACGATGAACCCATCAAAAGTGGAATGTTTAATTCTTACCTCCCAGTTATCTCTCCACCTATCGAGTGCATCTTAATAAATGATGCCATTACTAATGCAGTTGCTCAAAACAGAAACCAAGCATACTCCTTGATGCCTCCTTTCCTCAACACCTACAATGTATATAACAGCACGTCTTCTATTCTGTCTGAATCTCTTGATCCCTACCGCTAGCACCCTAGTACCCTAATTTAAACCACCACCTTTCACCTGAACTACTGAGATTGCTTCAGTCAGGGTCAAATGAGGAAAACAGTCAAGTAGTTGGTAGTTGGACATTAGGAGTATAAAATCTATTATAAAGTTATTAGAAAGCTGAAAAGCCAAACAAGGATGGAATACCAGCCCCAACCTTAGCTATACCAGCAAAGCGCTTCCATCCTAGGACTGGAGGGCAAAGGAAGGAGGTGCTATTAAAAGAGCTGAGGGGCCCTGGTCACCATGAGATGAAATCACAGTGGGAGGGGCTGTTTAGAGCCCTGATTAGAATTAGAACCAAGAAATAATGGGAGGGTTGGTGTGGTGGGCTTGATTTAGCCCTTCCCTGGGCCCCAAACTCATATCATAGCATCCCATTTACCCTACCTAGCTAGAGGGAAGTTGACAAAAGCAGCCTTGAAGATGTTGTTTGCAAAAAGCCAATTCCTAAAGAGCAGAGTAAGGGTGGGGAATGAATCTGTGAGCAAAAGTGCAAATACGTGTCAGAGTCTCACCTCTTTTGCTATGCAACATGTATTCTCCCCAACCATATATAATTTCTCCTCACACAACAACTTCATGCTTCCACCTAATATAATACAATCCAAATACACATGGAAATGCTCCCACACCTCCCCACAAAAGGGGCACATGAAATCGCATTATTCACTCTTCACTCTTGAAGTTGAAGGTCTCCAGATGATGAAATGCTTTCTTCATCAGGTCTGGATGTGTGTGGTTCTTCAAAGTATGGCGACTTCTGAATTAAAATGCAAGTTTAAAGCATCACCAACACTCTTCATATAGATAGTCAAAAAAATAAATAAATCCTCTTTCAGAAAGGATAAATATGAATAATTTGTTAATATATACATAACAAAAATGAACAGAGCTGGCATAGCCCTTATTTCTGTCTCCAATCATAAGAATGATTCCTTCATCCACCCTTGTATGTTCCTCTTGCCCTCAACCGGAATCTCAGTTAATCAGGCTTCTGTATCTTGTTGTTGACCCAAGACTTCTTTTCCAGAGTCTGAACACTTAGTGGTTCTGACTTTATTGGGTAATTGTTGTGGATTTTACAACTGGGCCTGGAATTATTAAGGTAGGAAGGGTATCCCAGTGAATTCCATCATGTTTCAGCAAACTGATGTCTTGGTGGTAAGCAGGATCAATATCCCCATCCCTTTTCTTTGGCTGATGATTAGTGGCAGGAGAAACCCAAGTTATCCAGGTATTGCTGTCAACTTATAATTCAATGGGACAATTATTGTGTCATTAATGAAAGTAGTTCTCTTTTAGAAACTAAGACCTCTAAACTTGCAGAATGTGAAGTTATAGGGACAGAAGCAAAAATGATGCAAGTATAGATAATTTGGTGTAATAGTGAAAACAATAATGTCTACTTGTACTTCTTTGTTCCCAAACTCTAACGTACTGGTCGTGGGAGAAACAGCACCTAATACTGGCCCCTTGTTCAAAGTACCCAACACTACCAGGATGTGATCTCCCATATGACATCACAAGTGAATCATCAGTAAGCCATTCACTATTTTATGAGGTCAGTTTCCTTTGGGCATTGCAAAACAAATGACTTTCATGGTTGTAAACCCGCCAATATACTTTTTGTTGTAAAAGGCACTCCAATGTGTTGTGCAATTCTATGATTATTAACAAGGTATTTCTATAAGTTCGTGGATGATACTACTGGAAGATGTATAGAAAATCTATATACAGAATAGGTATGTGTTCTAGAGGGGATAGATGCCCCTTCAATATTGGAGAAGTTCACTATCTTCAATCTGCTATCAGGGAGTTGTTGATCTCTTTGGGAGCGATGCTATGTCAGGTGTTAAGCACTGACCATTGGTATGTTGTGGGGATAAAGTAGAAGTAAAATCTCTGCCACTGAGCCCTCACGAAGCCTTTATTTCTGGCATGATGGTACCTTTGTACATGGACCCATTGAATAAGCACTGTAGTGTCTAGGGAAGGATGTTGCGTGATATCCACTGTATGAATTATTTTAACCCTCTGATATGAGAATGTCTTCAACAGTGGATGTCTTTCACTGAGCACTTCACATGGGATAAAAACACCCTCATGCTTTGTGTCTGTCCATACTTGGTACCTCCATCTAATTTTGCCTTAGACAGTTCACACCAGTTTTCAAGTGCTGTGCTTCTAATTTCTGGCCAGCTAGCCTAATGACCAGTGACTCCCTATGAATCACTCTATTCCTCAGGCCATTTCTCTTCCCATGCAAACTAGGTAACCAGATTTATTACCCCAAATTGTGCCCACAAGAGAGACTATCCCTTTATCATATTCTTTAAGTGGGGATTCATAGTCTTTGAGCCACTTATACGTGGGTCTGCAGTGGAACAGCAATCCATGGCTGGCTCGTACCAGTATATCATGCAGCCCATCTGTACCCAGATCTGAGTTTTTCTTCCTCAGTTAACTGGTCATAGGAACTTCCTAATAAGTGTATTATTGTTTATGGAGTGGGTGGATTGAGAGAGGCAGAGATAGCGTGGGTACTGGAGGTAAAAATGAAATCAGTTTAATAAATTCTTCATAGATTTTGGATACTAGCCCTTTATCTGATATGTCATTTGCAAATATCTTCTCCCATTCTGTCGGTTGTCTTTTGGTTTTGTTGACTGTTTCTTTTGCTGTGCAAAAGATTTTTATCTTGATGGAGTCCCAATAGTTCATTTTTGCCCTTGCTTCCCTTGCCTTTGGCGATGTTTCTAGGAAGAAGTGGCTGCAGCTGAGGTCGAAGAGGTTGCTGCCTGTGTTCTCCTTTAGGATTTTAATGGACTCCTGTCTCACATTTAGGTCTTTCAACCATTTTGAGTTTATTTTTGTGTGTGGTGTAAGGAAATGGTCCAGTTTCATTCTTCTGCATGTGGCTGTCCAATTTTCCCAACATCATTTGTTGAAGAGACTGTCTTTTTTCCATTGGACATTCTTTCCTGCTTTGTCGAAGATTAGTTGACGATAGAGTTGAGGGTCCATTTCTGGGCTCTCTATTCTGTTACACTGATCTATGGGTCTGTTTTTGGGCCAGTCCCATACTGTCTTGATGATGACAGCTTTGTAATAGAGCTTGAAGTCCGGAATTGTGATGCCCCAGCTTTGCTTTTCTTTGTCAACATTCCTCTGGCTATTCAGGGTCTTTTCTGGTTCCATACAAATTTTAGGATTATTTGCTCCATTTCTTTGAAAAAAGTGGATGGTTTTTTGATAGGGATTGCATTAAATGTGTAGATTGCTCTAGGTAGCATTGACATCTTCACAATATTTGTTCTTCCAATCCATGAGTATTTTATAGTTTCATGAGTATTTTAGAGTTTTCTGAGTACAAATTCTTTGCCTCTTTGGTTAGATTTATTCCTAGATATCTTATGGTTTTGGGTGCAATTGTAAATGGGATCTACTCCTTAATTTCTCTTTCTTCTGTCTTGTTGTTGGTGTATAGGAATGCCACTGATTTCTGTGCATTGATTTTATATCCTGCCACTTTACTGATTTCCTGTATGAGTTCTAGCAGTTTTGGGGTGGACTCTTTTGGATTTTCCACATAAAGTATCATATCATCTGCAAAGAGTGAGAGTTTGACTTCTTCTTTGCCGATTTGGATGCCTTTTATTTCTTTCTGTTGTCTGATTGCTGTGGCTAGTACTGTGTTGAATAGCAGTGGTGATATTGGACATCACTGCTGTGTTCCTGACCTTAGGGGGAAAACTCTCAGTTTTTCCCCATTGAGAATGATATTCACTGTGGGTTTTCCATAGATGGCTTTTATGATATTGAGGTATGTACCCTCAAAACCTCAATGAGTTTCCTAACCTCGCACCAGTCAGAATGGCTAAAATTAACAAGTCAGGAAACGACAGATGTTGGCGGGGATGTGGAGAAAGGGGAACCCTCCTACACTGTTGGTGGGAATGCAAGCTGGTGCAGGCACTCTGGAAAACAGTATGGAGGTTCCTCAAAAAGTTGAAAATAGAGCTACCATATGACCCAGCAATTGAACTACTGGGTATTTACCCCAAAGATACAAATGTAGTGATCTGAAGGGGTTTATAGCAGCAATGTCCACAATAGCCAAACTATGGAAAGAGCCAAGATGTCCATCGACAGATGAATGGATAAAGAAGATGTGGTATATATATACACAATGGAATATTATGCAACTATCAAAAAGAATGAAATCTTGCCATTTGCAATGACGTGGATGGAACTGGAGGGTATTATGCTGAGCGAAATAAGTCAATCAGAGGAAGACATGTATCATAAGATCTCACTGATATGAGGAATTCTTAATCTCAGGAAACAAACTGAGGGTTGCTGGAGTGGTGGGGGTGGGAGGGATGGGGTGGCTGGGTGATAGACATTGGGGAGGGTATGTGCTATGGTGAGCGCTGTGAATTGTGTAAGACTGTTGAATCACAGACCTGTACCTCTGAAACAAATAATACATTATATGTTAAAAAAAAAAAAAGAAAAAAGAAGAAGATAGCAGGAAGGGAAGAATGAAGGGGGGAATCGGAGGGGGAGACAAACCATGAAAGACTATGGATTCTGAGAAACAAACAGGATTCTAGAGGGGAAGGGGGTGGGAGGATGGGTTAGCCTGGTGATGGGTATTAAAGAGGGCACGTATTGAATGGAGCACTGGGTGTTACATGCAAACAATGAATCATGGAACACTACATCAAAAACTAATGATGTAATGTATGGTGTTTAACATAACATAATAAAATAAAATTTAAAAATAAATAAATAAATAAAAATAAAATAAAATATTAGAAGTGAAATAAAACTGTTTTCATTTTTTCTTTATTTTTTGAATTTTTATTATGTTATGTTAATCACCATACATTACATCATTAGTTTTTGATGTAGTGTTCCATGATTCATTGTTTGCATATAAAACCCAGTGCTCCATGCAGAACGTGCCCTCTTTAATACCCATCACCAGGCTGACCATCCCCCCACCCCTTCCCCTCTAGAACCCTCAGTTTTATTTGACTTCTTAAATGGCTGCCTCTTTAATTTGCTCTTTAGGATTATCTACTTATCTACTCTTCTCAGTCATCACATCATTACAGTGTTGGGACTTTTGGGGTAGTAATAATTTTAACACTTCACATGGGAGCTACTTACAGGGCCCCGGGGAACTGGATCAAAGTATCCTCTCTGAAACTCTCAGTAGTTCCCCATTCTGTTGACTAATAAACCTGTATCTTGTAAAGTGTTCTTTCTTTCTTCTTCTTTTTTTTTTTTTTAAGATTTATTTATTTGAGAGACAGAGAAAGAGGAGGGGCAGAGGGAGAGGGAGAAAGAATCTCAAGCAGACTCTGTGATGAGTGTGGAGCCTGACATGGGACTTGACCTCACGACCCTGAGATAATGACCTGAGCCAAAACCAAGATTTGGACACTTAACTGACTGAGCCACCCAGGTGCCCCATGAAGTATTTCTTGAATCTGGATCTTAACCTTGAAATTGCATTGCTTTGAAGAACTCTTTCAGTAGAGATAATTATCGCCTCTACTAGTCAAAGTATGCATTGGGTAGCATCTAAGGAATCCAGTTTCTAGCAGTTCCCTTATTTTTTCCATAGTTCCAATTTATCTTAGTAATTTTCCACTGTCTCTGCCTTTACTCAAAATTTTATCTTGGGGTGGAGAATTTGCATTTTATAATTCCATAAATCATGGGAATAATTTTTTCTAATCATTTTAAAGTGATGACCCAGACCTCTTCCCTGTATGCTCCCAAAAGGCTGGCTTGAGGAAAGCTTTACTGAAGCTTTGACTTTACTAAAGGCTCTAAGGGGGACACATATCTGTCAGGATCCTTAGTGCAAGCCACAGAAATAAGCTCCGGATACTTCAAGCAGAAAATGGAGTTATTAAAGGACATTGCAGAGTTTACTGGTGGCCAGGGAACCAGGCTCCTACTTAGAACAATATCCAGAATCACACCAGAGTTCTGTCTATGAGGACATGGTGTCATTGCCTTTCCCCTTTGCTACTGATGCTTTTGGTGCTGACTGAACACAGCTGAGAGAAATGTTGCACGTTATCATTTTGATGTGTTTTTGTTTTTCCGTAGGACCTTTACAAAATGTACATATATTTTTGTTTCTATACAAAACGGGATACATTTTTAAAGTTAGCAATACCTGGTGAATTTATTCTTGGCATGCTCAGAAACTTTTTTCCTATAAAACAATTTGCCATGGAGCATAATAAATTATTATGTAAGTCTACCATAGCTTATTTAACAAATCTCATATTGCTTGTGCTGTTTAGAAGTCTTTATTATCTTACATAATGCTTTAGTGAACATCTTTGCATTTGTATTTTATACCAATTTCAGGCTATTTCTTTAGGCTAAAATTCATGGAGATTGAATTGTTGGTTCAAAAAACATGGTGGTTTTCAGGCCTTTGGATTGATATTGCCTAGCTGCAATTGTGAGAATTACCTTGAGAAATGGAGTGCAGACCTAAGGGCATTTTTGGGGAAACAATTTTGTTATGGAAAACAGAATAGGCTAAAAGATTCTTTATTCTTCCATTCCCACTGATATTCTCTAGTGGGAATGAATGGAACATCCTAGTGTTTCATTTATCTGGATTCCAATTCCAATTCTGACCTTCCTCTCTTTTTATAAGATTGTTAGGACAATTAAATTAGATGCTGCAGAAGTTGCTACTTACCATTTGCCTTGCACAAACTAAAAACTTTTTAAAAGTTAACTATTATTATTACTGTTATTATTAATCTGTTTTTTCATCCTTCTCATCATTGATAGTCGACTTTCATTGTTACAATGTTGTTTCTCTGTTGCTTTTCCAAGGACTCTTGATGTTCACATATATGCATAAGAAATTTTGAAGATAATGAGGTATAAATTCAAAATGATGTTGTTAAAATGAAACAATTGTAGGTATAAAAACAAATATTTTTCCGAACTAGATCTCACATTATCCTTAAAGCCTCTATAGAAACTAATAAAGTGGACTCTCATAAACTGAAAAAATAGCATTTGCATAGATAGTCTTAGAAATATTTAGGATAAAATGTCTTTTAAATTTATCTTGACAGACATAATTTGTTGCAATTACATCACCAACACATATAGATATTATATATATGTCGCCTTGACTTAATAGTGACCCGAGAAGGAAATTTGTAGGTTTAGCAAATCCCTTCTAGTAACACCCTCAGAACTGAAAGCTTATCCCACTTCTTGGTGGTCTTCTGCCCATCCAAAGCTCCAGAGGACCATAAACAATATTGGTTCCTCTCCTAAACTGCTGTAAAATATATCCTGTGAGACCCAGGGGAAAATCTTTCTGAGGTTGGGCATTCCATGGAGACTCCATGTTCCATATTTTGAAATGTAGCTAGAAGTGGAAGTGGATTTATTTCTCATGATCTCTTTGTTCATAATTAGGGTTATAAAAAGTAGAGTTCAGAATGTGAATAAAATAGGATTGAAAAGAAAAACCTTGATTTTACATATAAAATTTCTTTACCAGATGGGTGAACTGAGGTAACTCAAGATACTTAAAATTGAATAGCAAAATTAATTGAAACTATGAAATATAAAACTTCTGACACCCATGAGCTAGTTCCTTGAAAGGTTATCATGTATTGTTAATGTGTTCACACATTTAACACATATTAATGTGCTCATTATATGTAAGGCATAAGACTTATAAGAACTTGAAATTATAGATCATTCGGTGATGGTAATAATAATTCAGTAATTATTCATGACAGTAATGGTGTTAGTAACCACAAGGCAGGTTATTTAGTTTTGGGTTTTTTTTTTTTTCCTGTTCTCTCCTGTTTCTCTTGAATTTCCTTAATCTGATGTTAGTCTCCCATATAAATATAACCTCTTTTATCCCCAAAATTACTTATGACAAATATATTTCTATTTGTTATCTAGAATTCGTTAATAATTTGGATATTGTCCTAACAATCTTGTGTTCCATTTTTCACTCTATTAGTTTTCCCTTCTTTAAAACCATTATATATAGAACACTGTCCCTTGTGTGTTCAATTCAATATTGATATGGAATTCACAATCTTGGATAACACTTAGTTTGGTCTTGAGTCACAGTGATATAGACTTAGTCAACACGTTGACATGGGGTTAATTAGAATATTCTGCATGGTTGAGAAACCTGGTCATTTGGGTTCTGGGGGTTGTTGTAGCAGAGAAACCCCAACCTTTTGTTATGGACTCTGGAAATCATATTCTTTAATTGTATTCTGGAGAAAAGGGAAGGCAATAAGTTTTTGAGCTTCTATAATGTCAAGTCAGTTCTTTTCTTTTCTCAGTAATCCTCACAGCAGCCTTCTCTTTTATTAAGTTTCCCATTTTAAAGATGAGTGAAAAAAAGGTATAGCACTAAATGATAAAGCCAGAATTAAAATCCAGGTTTACCTTCATTTATTCAAACAACAAGCATGTAGCATATGCCTCACTGTTTAGGCATCGGTGTAATGGAAACTGTTGGAGGTTATAGAAGAGTTACCATGGTGGGAGTTATCCCAAATTTGCTTTAGATTCTACTACAGTTTCTAAAATGTTTCAGGGGTATCCTTTGTATTCCCTGAAGATTAGAATCCTAGTGTAGTAAGTCAAATTTAATTTACAATCGAATCATGCACAAACTAAAAAGTGGCCGTCAAATACACTGTGTCTAGGCTGGCATTGTCATCCATAGTGGCAAGGTCTTGACGGAGTCTTGTTCAGTCTGCAAATCTGTAGGATCTGGAATATTCAATGTGAACTCAAGGTAAATACTCAGCTGGTATGCTCTAATATGGTCACAGCCAGAGGTAGATTTTCATAAAACTAATCATGTTTAAGCTCCCAAGGTCCCAAGAGAGGCCCTAGTAATGATCATTTTATTTTCCTTTTTCTCATATTTATTTGAGAAAGCAAGGCAATTTGTATTCACTTTCCTCATGCGTATATTCCAAATTATATGAATTCTAGCCAGAATAAATTCTTTAACCACCTCTAGTTTTACCAATATTTAAAATGTTGACCTACTCATTTAATTGGTTATTTACTAGCTGCAACCCAGGTCCTTAGGGTCACACCTCCCACTCAAGCTATAGGGGCTTCTTCTTGGAAATCACCTGGCTTTCTGTATGATCCTGCGCTGAGAGGTTATGCCAGTGCAACAAGGAGACTGAGAACCGTACTCCAGGGCCATGGTGGGGGCCTGTTTGGATTGGCGGTTAAATACTGTGAATATCATCCCATACAAACCTGAAGATCCAACTGAATTTCAAAAGTCCCATAACTATTGAAGGAGAGTTGGAAAGCAATGTCAGCTATTTTGTCAGGATCCAATTACTTTGGCTTTATAAATAGGTAGAGCTTGAACCTGTCTGAACGCCCGGAGTTTCCTAAGTAATTAGCCTAACCTCAATTTGGTGTAAAATCAAATAATCATTTCATTCATTATATTTGTTACACTGTGATCTTTTTTTTTTTTTTAAAGATTTTATTTATTTATTTACAACGGAGAGAGAGAGAGAGACAGCTAGAGAGAGAACGCAAGCAGGGGGAGCGGGAGAGGGAGAAGCAGGCTCCTGGCTGAGCAGGGAGCCTGATGCGGGGCTCGATCCCAGGACCCTGGGATCATGACCTGAGCCGAAGGCAGATGCTTAACGACTGAGCCACCCAGGCGCCCCTACGCTGTGATCTTTGAATCTCAGAATCTTGGGGGAGAGGGAGAAGAAGTAGTACTGGATAAAGGTTAAATCTTCTCCCTCTCACCTCTTTTCCTGAATTAGACTGTATTTTAGGAAATGGTTGTTCTCTTCCATTCTTCTCATTCATGCCCCCCAAGGATTAGTTTTAAGGCCCATGCCACTAAATAATTAACATTTTTAATTTGACAAAGGATTATTTATATTTGGACCTCAGATGGTTCCATATGAATCAATCGTAAATCCTTGGTTCATGACACATTAAAATTATTGGTCATGAATGTCCCTCTTTAATTTATATCAATCAATCCATCCATCAATTAATTAATTAAAATAGAAGGAATGCCCATGAACTTACCAGTCAACCTAAGCACTGGTTATCAATAACTAGGGTGACCCCATGTCCAGTTTGCCTTGGTACAGTTGCTGTTTACTATTACTTCCCTGCTTTAGTTATATAGTGCCCCTTTTGCTCAAAATCGCCCTGTTCTCAATGATATATTGCACTCTAACTCAACTCTCCCTCACCAAAAAGGAAAATGCTATTCTTAATGCTGTGTTTATTGTTTTTTTAATTTTTATTTGCTTATTTCTGTCACATATTCATATATGCCTAAATATTATGTTGTTCATTTTAAAACATTATAAAAGGGGTGTCATACTATTCTACTCTTTTGAAATTTGCTTTTTCCAAGTAAACATTATGTTTCTAATATTTATGTTTCTAAGATTTATCTGTGTTGTTGTGCTTAGAGGTAGTTCATTCATTTTAATTTTCTCTGCTGCATTATATTGCATTGTGTGGATATACTACAAGTTATTATTTTCAGATGACTGTTTTATGGATTATTTGCAATTTTAAGCTATTATAACCAGTTTTGTACTTTTTTTAAAAAGATTTATTTATTAGAGAAAGAGAGAGAGCAGGGTGGTGGACAGAGGGAGAGGGAGAGAGAGAATCTCAAGCAGACTCCCCACTGAGCATGGAACCTGATGCGGGGCTCAATCCCATGACGTGGAGATCATGACCTGAGCTGAAATCAAGAGTCAGATGCTCAACCGATTGAGCTACCCGGGCACCCCTAACCAGTTTTGCCCTGAACATTCTGGTACAATTCTGGGAGTTGCATGTAAGAATTTATATTGGAGATGTATATATGTGTATACATATCTATGAATAGAATTGCCATTATATTTATGTACAGCATCTCTGTGTGTGTGTGTGTGTGTGTGAGTAGAATTACTATAGGATTAGTGAATGTTTAACTTTAAAAATACAACATCATAGCACTTTCTGAGGTATTGATATTGTTCTATTTCTTCATCTGAGTGCTAACTATAGAAGTGTGTTAAGTTTGTAAAAATTCAGAGAACTGTACACTTATGTGCAATTTTGACATTACATTATTACTAAATAAAAAATTTAAAAAGATAAAGTCAAATTGTTTTCCAAAAGGTACTGATTTACATGCCCATCAGCAATGTATTTCACATAGGCCTTTAAAGGAAATTTTTATTTTTTATTTTTATTTATTTATTTATTTATTTATTTTTTTAAAGATTTTATTTATTTATTTGACAGAGAGGGAGACAGCGAGAGAGGGAACACAAGCAAGGGGAGTGGGAGAGGGAGAAGCAGGCCTCCCGCGGAGCAGGGAGCCTGATGTGGGGCTCGATCCCAGGACCCCCGGATCATGACCTGAGCCGAAGGCAGACGCTTAACGACTGAGCCACTCAGGCGCCCCTAAAGGAAATTTTTAAAAAGAGTATAGTGAAGCCCAATAGCTCAGGGGTTAGAACACTGGTCTTCTAAACCAGGGGTCATGAGTTCAAATCTCGCTGGGGCCTGCCAATTATTTCTTATGGGGCGCCTGGGTGGCTCATTCTGTTAAGTGTCTGACTCTTGGTCTCAGCTCAGGTCTTGATCTCAGGGTCATGAGTTCAAGCCCCATGTTGGGCTCCAAACCTAGTTTGGAGCTTACTTAAAAAGTAAGACTATAATTTTATCAGAAATTTTGCAAATAAAATATACTTGTTTTTAATTTTCTTGTATCCCGGGATGCCTGGGTGGCTTAGTCGGTTAAGCGGCTGCCTTTGGCTCAGGTCATGATCCCAGTGTCCTGGGATCGAGTCCCACATTGGGCTCCTTGCTCGACAGGGAGCCTGCTTCTCCCTCTGCCTGCTTCTCCCCCTGCTTGTGTTCTTTCTCGCTGACAAATAAATAAATGAAATCTTTAAAAAAAAAAAAAAATTCTCGTATCCCTTAGACATTTTTGGCAGTTTTTTTGTTTGTTTGTTTGTTTTTAAAGATTTCATTTATTTATTTGAGACAGAGAGAATGAGAGACAGAGAGCATGAGAGGGAGGAGGGTCAGAAGGAGAAGCAGACTCCCCGCCGAGCAGGGAGCCCGATGGCGGGACTCGATCCCGGGACTCCAGGATCATGACCTGAGCCGAAGGCAGTCGCTTAACCAACTGAGCCACCCAGGCGCCCATTTTTGGCAGTTTTTTAAAGTATCTTTTTTTTTGATGATAAGAAGGTGGCATGAGGGCTCTTTAGATAAATCATAGTTCATTTAACATATGTATGCAAAAAAAAAATCTTCATTAATGGAATAAATTAGCATTTACCTATTTGCTAACTTGATCATATGCTAGATAAATTTACATGAAATTTGGAGTCTAGGTTTAAGATGGTCTGACCTGAAAGTGTAGGTTACCTGGCATACGAGAATTCCTTTGGTAAACAATGCAGTTTTACAAAGAGAAATGTAAGTGTTTTCCAGAACAGCTCATGTGACGCCAATCGGAAGAAAAATGGCGTAGAAAGGCAGACACTAGTGACAGAGAAAGCAATCTGTGTTTTGACCACAAACTCCCAAGTGGAATGACCCAAGGCTGAATAGAAGGTAGTGACTGGTGGTTGTGCAGCTTCTCTTGAGGGCAGTTGAACAGGTGGGGGCCTGCTGGATTCTCTGCCCTGGGGCTTCTTCACACTCCACTTCCTGCTTTCCCTCTGTTGCCCCTGTGTTGATCTGTTCTCTATGTCACCTCGTTCTGTTTGGAATTCTTCCTGGTTCTGCCCTGGGCCCTCTGCTCTTCTCCCTGCCTTCTGTCTCCCTAAGTGATATGGTCCAGTCCTGTTTGCAAATGCTCTCTGTAGTCAATGCCCCCAAAACTGTCTTTTCCAAAAATATCTCTCTTCCAACCTCCAGATCTGTCCAGCTGCTTGTTCAACACTTCCACTTTGATATCTCAGGGTCAGTTGAAACTTTACAATGTAAGCTGACCGTTGAGTCCCTCCTCATCCTCAGTCTAGTCCCACACTCCCTTCTAGTTCCCCATCTTGGTAAATGGTCCTATCACCACTTAGTTGTTCAAGCCAGAAGCCTGCATATTATTTTTGATTCCTTTTGCTCTCGAACTCCATATCAAATCCATCATCAAGTCTTAAAGATGTGACTTTCCAAATATACCTCAAGTCTATCCGTGTCTTTCCATGTCCAATGCTGTCATTTGCCCTAGTTCAGGGCTGTGTCATTTCTCACCTGGACTAATGAAATATTTTTCTCCCTGGTCTCCCTGCCTCTACATTTGTTCTAATTAAATTTTACCCCTCTGTTAACTACATCATTATTCTCTGTGCAGGCAGAATTATCCTAAAAAGTCAGTCTTATCATGCCACTGTGGGGCTGAGAGCCCTAAACGTCTTCACAGAAGTTCAGAATTCTCACCATAGACCATAAGGATCAACATGGCCGCTGCTGACTTTCCAGAATCTTCTTGTATTCTCCCAATATTTGTTACTCTCTCATCTCACTGGTCTTATTTCAGTTCTTCAACCTAGCCTGCACTTTCCTCTTTCCAAGATGTTTCTATTTCTCTTCCCTTGATAATTTGTACTTACCCTTTGGGCTTAAAATAAAGTATCATTTGCTCAGAAAACTTTGCCTCCTCTCCATCTGCCCTTGACATCAGATCCCCAGATAGACTCTCTAAGCAAGTGGTATTCTTCCTTCACAGCTTGTATCACTGGCTGTAATTTTACTTCTGTTTCTGGGATTCTTGGCTTCATGTCTCTTCCTGTACTGGAAATGTGTGTGCTACCTGAGGGCAAGAGACCATGGCATTTTAAAAATCTGGCCCATAGTAGATGCTTAATAAAATTTATTGAATGAATCAATGAGCCAATTAAATATTTTCAAGTATCTCTATTCACCAGAGTAATCATCTTGAAGGAGGAAGAATGCAAATTAATTCAAAATAAGTAAAAAAAAAAAAAATAAACCTCTTAAACCACTAAATCTCCAAATGATTAGAGAAGAAAGGAAGACAGCATGCAATTAAGTGTGAAAATGTGTGATACAGCATGAAATTGCTAGAGGAATGCAAGCAAGGAAGAGATACTCTGGTAGTCCAACCACCAGATAACTCTTCTTTGGACTGGGTAGGACTTTCATGAAACATAGGTTTTGGTCAAAAGATATACATTTTTATTCTCCCATAGCCAAACCTCAATATAACAATTACTGATTTTTTGAAAGCCGTTCTTTTGCTGTTGCAAAGGACCTCATAAATATGTTATTATTTAAAATTCCTTTTTTCCTCTTGACATAGTCATATGTTTCTCTGCTGCTTACCACCCGTTTGAGTGACATCAAGCAATGAGGCATTTGCTCTAGAGGGGCTGTCCCAAATCAGAGTCTTCAGAAGGAATGGTGTTCATGGCACCAAAGTGACACTTCCCCCACCCCTAGCAGGAGATGAAATATTTCAAAGAGGACATCTGCCACCACCACTGAGATTTTATGGAGTACCCACACATGTAGACTCACTAAAGTGGGCATGACAGCTGAAAAATATTAAAAGTGTGTGTGTGTTTTTAAAAACAACTTATGGTTAGGAATTAAGAAGTGACTTTTAAATAAGAACAGAATTTTTTTTTTTTTTGCAAGTGGGTACTTTTTTTCTTTTTCCTTCTTTTTTTTTGAAGACCCCACACTTGCAAAATCTTTTAGGTCATGTGTTTGCTTTACAAAACATTTGGCAAGTAGTAGGTGCCATGGGAATATGTCCACTCCATCTGGAATCAGCAGATCCTCCTGGTTTCCTTGTACCTGTGTTACCACCAGTCCCTGTGGCTCACAAATGTTTCTGTTTTCGTTCTTTAATAAATTTTGGATGCAATAATTAAATGAAAGAGTCCCAGTGGGGGCGCCTGGGTGGCTCAGTCGTTAAGCGTCTGCCTTCGGCTCGGGTCGTGATCCCAGGGTCCTGGGATCGAGCCCGGCATCGGGTTCCCTACTCTGCAGGAAGCCTGCTTCTCCCTCTCCCACTCCCCCTGCCTGTGTTCCCTCTCTCGCTGTGTCTCTCTCTGTCAAATAAATAAATAAAATCTTAAAAAAAAAAAAAAAAAGAAAAAGAAAGAGCCCCAGTGAAGGGATTTCTTCCTTAAATTTTGTAAAGCAAATCTTGGGGAAGAAAGTCAATGTATATTTGCCAACTTCGTGTTTATAAAAAACCTGTGTAGAATGTCATTACTTCTTTCCTTGATAGAGCATTTTCCTTTCACAAAACAAGGCCCGGTGAACACGTTATTTCTGACCTAGTTTGTTTTCTCCAGTTTCCAATGGAAAACTTTTTAAAGGCATTTAATTTTATTTCGATAATAACAAGTTATGGGTCATGTTGTCCTAACTTCTGTGTTCCTTTTAAAAATTGAACAAATATTGAAACTGGAAAAATGATTTGGTTATCTGATCCATTCACTGTCAGAGTAAGATTGTTTCTTGCTATATCCTTTTTTATTTTCAATTTCTGTCATCAGCTGAGGATGGTTATATCATTTCACAAAAAGCCTCTGGGTTTCCACTCCTCCAATTATTTTATTTTGTTTTATTTTATTTTAAAGGGGAGGTCATGTAGAAAATCAGGCTTATAATCTCACAAATACAGCATCCCTTGTTTGATATTTGGATCTTTCTTCTTTCATTTTGGCAAGAAATACTGTGGGAATAAGTGTTTCTGCCAAGTATCAGTTATTTAAATATTTCATTACCTCACAAAATAAAAAAGAAGACAGAAAAAAAATAGCTTCTCTAAGACAATTGGACAAAGACAAATTCCTGATTTATCTGAAGATTGAGTTCTGCCCTTTCTTTAGAACAACACACTAATTTTTTAAAATTCCTCTAAAAATTTCTGGTGGTATTCATACAATTAAATTAATTCAAATGTTGACAATCAAAGACATAGTTTTCTGAGAAGGAAACAATTTAGTATAAGAAAAAAAGGATTTTTTTCTCATAAAAGCAAAACCAAAACAACACAGAGTAACGACAACAAGAAAATACAATAATAAAGTATCACTTTAAATGCCCTATTAGGAGAAAGAACATACATACGTCCACACGTACATCCACACACGCAGAAAGGCCTTTCATTGATCTTAATGCCTCTTGCCATTTTCTTGTTATACATATATTTCTAATTAAAAAGATTTGAGGGGATAGTAGTCACGAGAAGAGATTGGTGTGGTGTGTGTGTCTGTGTGTGTGTGTGTCTATGTAAGTAAAGACTGAGCAAAACCAGAGATAGTATGTAGAAATGAATTATTTTGCATGTGCTAAAACTTTTTGTTTGCTTAATTGCTACAAAATACAATTTTGCTTTTGGTGGAGAGCCATAAACCTAAATTTAGTAGAAATCCAAGTAGATCTAAGTAGCTCTAATTTGGCTATCAAAAATATATTGTCTGATTTATTTGGCAAGAAACAGTCAAATCAGTTTTACTAAAACACATTTTTAGTTTCATATTTATTTCACCCATCACTTTATAAATGTGTCCTCAATGTTGTTATTGACTAACTTGCCAAAACATGAATTTAAAAGAAAAAGAAAAAGAAGAGAACAGTAAAGGACTAATATATTTTTCAAAGGGAATCTTATTAGAACATTGCCGATAATGGTGGGGCATCTGACTCAAGATTGTTTCTTCTGGACCTAGATCCAGGGTCTTTATTATTGATAGCTTCAGATTTTCCTTGCTTTTAATCCATGTCAGCCATCCGACAAACCCATAGCATGGCCGTAAGGGAAGCATATTGTCAAGTTTCAGTATATTATTATTTAATCATATTTTAATTTCCTAATGACAGATGGAATTCCCCTTATGCCAGCCTGTTGCCCCATGCCTGGTTTTAAATTTCCATGTTAAAACAAAGTGAATGCCTCCATTTCAACCTAGAACAATTGATTTCTGAATGAAAAGTACCACACCTCTGAGAAGCTGGAGATAGTCAGAACTCTAGGACACACTTCTCTGTGTGCAATTAGATATAATTAGATATAATTTGAACAGCTCACGCATTTGTTACATGTCAAATATAAGGCTCTGATCTTAATGAATGGAAAGGTAATATTTTCAGACCTTATTTTCTAAAAGTAAAACTTTTCAACATATTATCACCTATATTTTTTGATGATACTATACTTTATAGACGATACTCTAAAGATGAAAAGAATAAGTGATTATATTACAGCTTATACAACAGACCCAACACTTATTACACCTGTGGCTTTAGCTGATACTTCTAGGATTTCTTCTTCTTTTATTTTTTTTTAAAGATTTTATTTATTTATTCATGAGAGACAGAGAGAGAGGCAGAGGGAGAAGCAGGCTCCCAAGGAGCAGAGAGCCCGATGCGGGACTCGATCCCAGGACCCTGGGATCATGACCTGAGCTGAAGGCAGACGCTTAACCATCTGAGCCACCCAGGAGCCCTAGGATTTCTTCTTTTATAATTATTTTTGTGGACATTCCTCTGAAGCCTGGTTATAGTAAATCTCTAAATATTTCCATAGAGTAGAGGTCAGGGGAAACGTGTCAGATTATGCATCTCAAGTCATAGATGACATAGAATATTAAATTACAGAGAGAATATATATCATTGCTTCTGATTTTAGTCATAAAATCAGGTTTTAATGGAATTTTCATTTATTTTTAAAAATTTGAAAATAACTTATCCTTTGGAATAATGACTCAGAAGGTGTTCCATGAAATAAGCAATTTCTGAAACTTCCCCTTTCATGTAATATGGTTTTAGTAATCACTGGATTATCTCCTTTTCTTGAATGGCTTGGCCTAGTCTCTCTCTCTCTCTCTCTCTCTCTCTCTCACACACACACACACACACACACACACACGGCACCTTATGCATTTTTCATTTTATTCCCTTGACTGATACACTTGGCCAAGGCATTTAAATTTGGGGATATGGGCAGAAGTGGATGTAAGTGTTTGGGGTTTGAAATGCATAGAATTTGGGAAACCCTCCTTGAGAAAAAGAATACAAAATTACAAATATAAAAATAAGTATAAGGATCTTAGAAGGAACACTTGCTAGTGAGTTACCAGAATCTTATGCTTCATTA
This sequence comes from Neomonachus schauinslandi, assembly GCF_002201575.2. Taxonomy (NCBI): domain Eukaryota; kingdom Metazoa; phylum Chordata; class Mammalia; order Carnivora; family Phocidae; genus Neomonachus; species Neomonachus schauinslandi. The sequence continues at coordinate 109,483,644 of NC_058405.1, forward strand.
GCTTCTGAGAAATATTCTAGTGAATATAGGATTATAGATGGAGGCCTCTGTGTGAAGCTTCAGACCCCTCTCTAATCTCTTTGTCCTTTTCTGCATGTGATTCCCAAGGGGAAGTGTTAATGTCGACAAAGTCATTTAGGACACTAACATGCTAACGTCCTAGTCTCTCTCTCTCTCTCTCTCTTATTCTCTCACTCTGTGGCTGGTCCTTTTGGAGACTTTTATCATCATTTCTTCTTCCCAGATTTTAGATTGGGACATGTCAAGAAAGCCTGGGGGAAACAATGACATTGTTCTTATTGAGTAAGAAGCTCTTACTTTCCTCTCTTCCTCTTGAAGTCCTTTTCCCTGCAGTCATTATTCCTTGCCATTGATGTTTTCAGATATAGAGAGCTAAGACTCAGGTGGGGAATTTAGATCAAATGTCTCAAATGCAAAGCCAGGCAGGTAATGAACGTGAACGAAGCCAATCTGGCATAAGAGCTGCAACAATGAGCGGCAGAGACTGGAAGTTTTGTTTCATGGACAGAACAACCAAGCTTCAGCTCTAAAAAAATGGTCGCAGATAGGCAAATATTCCCAGAGGTGCAGATCTTTCTTGCTTTCCCCAGAAAAACACCAATCTTGCTTTGTAAAATATGAAATCTTCTGATTTGTAGATGTTTGGAAGTAATTCCGTATTTTCAAGAATGCAATGAGGGGCGCCTGGGTGGCTCAGTCGGTTGAGCGACTGCCTTCGGCTCGGGTCATGATCCCAGGGTCCTGGGATCGAGTCCCACATCGGGCTCCCTGCTCTGTGGGGAGCCTGCTTCTCCCTCTCCCACTCCCCCTGCTTGTGTTCCCTCTCTCGCTGTGTCTCTCTCTGTCAAATAAATAAATAAAATCTTAAAAAAAAAAAAAAGAATGCAATGAGGGCAGAAGCACTTATGAGCCTGTTCCAGCTAAGGGTCCCTGATTTGTAAGCTCAGATCTACAGGAAACAGATAGAGGGGAGCTATCTGTGCATTAGGCTGTAGGCTCCATAAATCTGCCTCTAGTTTAGGAAGGAGGAGACTTTTAGTCCCTGCTAGGTTTTGGGGGTTTTTCCTAGTCCATCAGAGGAATGAAGACCATGTATTTGCGTAGCCATATCTACTGCACATATATCTCTTCTCCAGTGACCTTGTGTTGGGTGAAGATGGAGATAGGAACTGTGACCCAGTGGCTAGTGGCAGGACAAGCCAGGAGTTCATGATCCTGGATCCCTAATAAAGTACATTCAATTCTTAAATGTTACTAACATGGCATGCACTGTCCTTTCAGGGAATTTCTGTAACTTTTTCTTGGGCTTTAGTCTATAGAAGTTGTTCCTTAGCTCTGTAGCTGTGGCATTTTGTGGTTTCAAATCCATCCAGGAATGCTGCGCTGTTGAGGATATCCCTATTCCCACATTAAACACGAGAGCAGCATGATTCCACCAAATGCATTTCCTGTCACTTGGCCTCTTGACATTTCCAGTATGCTCTATAGCTGAGCCTAGAAGGGGTTTTGTATGTAGTTTAAATCACTTGCAAAAAAACCCCCAAAAAAACAAACAAAAAAAAAACGCAGGTCTGGAATCTCATTTCTTTTTTCTCTAGGGAACATCCATGTGCTAAATTGACATCAACACATGATAGGAATTGGTCACTCCCTGATACAGTCATTCAGGAATTTTTGCTATTTTAAGGCCTATTATTATTTCCAGCAGTTGCCACTTCATCATTCAGCAAAATACAGTCATCCAGAACTTCCTGACATATCAGTAGTCCTGTTCCAGGCCTTAACTCCCCAGTAGCCGGCCCTGCCGCTTACAGACAGTGGGGCATGGGCTCATGGCTGTGGCTCCAAGAAGACATGGAGTACACTGTGCCTCTAGCCCTCCCTCTTGACTTTCCTGGCAATCTTATCTGAATGAAATCAAGCTGATTTTGAGATTGCATCCTGCCTGTGCTAGCCCAGTTGCATCTGCAACTTCTTTTTATGCAAAACGAGGGACACGAACAATGAAGGAAGTGAAAAGAGAGCAGAAAAAATAAAACATGTCCAGCTTGTTGCATAAACACAGGGGCAAAGAACAGAAAAGTTAAGGAAGAGAAATAAATGTGAGACCATAGGAATGAATAAATAGGAGGGAATTGGGGGAAAATGCATGCTCAATTACAAAGCTGCTCTTTCTTTCTCGTCTTCCGTATTTGAGTGTTGTACAGAATTTCTTCAATTTTACATGAGGAACTCAATAGGATTCTTGTTTCCCTCCCTTCCCTCCCCTCCCCTCCCCTCCCCTCCCCTTCCCTGTCCATTATGCTGCTTCACTATATATTTTACATCTATGTAGTTGCTAAATTAATGCTTCATAGGACATGATGTGCACCCGTAGCCTGATCTTACATTCCTCCTACGAATGCCTTTGTTCTATTTTTGAGGTTTTGAATTTCCAAGGTTTCAAAGCATGGATAACTGAAGATTGATTGACTTCGGCACAAATGAGTTTCTAAAGAGAAGGTTTATATAGATGTAACCTTACATACATAAAAATTTAACCAACTTCAGAGAATAAATCAACAGAGCATGGCAGGAAAAAGCATGTGAGGTCTCTGCAACTGTAAGAACTTTTAAAAAAATATTGAAAAGAATCATTTTAAATCATAGTTTACTGCATTATTGGTTTATAGTAGGTAGTATGGACTGATTGTGTGCTATTGTTTGCCTCGATGACTAGGTTTTCAGTTTTAATTAGCTTTTGTTTTTGTTTTAAGATTTTATTTATTTAACAGAGAGAGCAAGAGAACACAAGCAGGGGGAGCAGTAGAAAGAGAGGGAGAAGCAGGCTTCCCACTGAGCAGGGAGCCCGATGCGGGGCTCGATCCCAGGACCCTGGGATCATGACCTGAGCCGAAGGCAGATGCTTAACCATCGGAGCCACCCAGGCGCCCCTAGCTTTTGTTTTTCTTAAAGGCTAATTGCTTTCAAAAAAATCGAGATTTCTTGATTGCCAATGACAAGAGTAATAAGTAATATGATTACGTACTTCTAAAGAAAATTCACAAACCTATCTAATTGTACAGAACTAGATTTCCTTTGCATTTTTAAAAATAAGCTACATATTTTTAAAACCAGAAAAACACATATTTACTAATAATATTAGTAAAATAAAATGTCTTGTTTTTGGCAAGTGGATCACTGCTAACATATTTTATAAAACATAAACAAACATTTCTGGTTCTACTTGGCTTTAAAATACACTTTATATCTCCATTTCCTTATAACTATCATATCTTTCTGGACTAATGTACTATACTATCTGAATAAATATGCTATATATAAAAATGTTTTTGGGGCACCTGAGTTACTCCGTCGGTTAACTGTCTGCCTTCAGCTCAGGTCATGATCCCAGGGTCCTGGGATTGAGCCCTGGGTCGGGTTCCACACTTAGCAGTCTGTTTCTTCTACTCCCTCTGCCCCTTCCCCCTGTTCGTGCTCCCTCTCTCTCTCTCTCAAATAAATAAAATCTTTTAAAAACAGTGTTTTTACTGATACCCCCTATTGATATGTATATGCTGTATGGATTTTTCCTTGTTCAGATCATATCCTGAATTGTATGGTGTCATCAATATTTTCTTATTGTTGTGACTTACTTATACAATGTTTAGGTGGAGGGATAATACTAGGGTGTTGTCATTGTTGTAGAATGCAGATTTTCTTTCGGCAGGGCTAATTGGTTCACAGGTGAAACAGATGATTAACCTCCTTCACATTCTCAGAAGCCATTGGCTAAATTAAACACCTTAGATCCTGCACCAGATTTCATGGACTACTTGCAGGGTGCAAATGTTTTGAGCACCTACTGCATTCTAGGCACTGTTCACAGTAGTGAACAAGACAGACAAAAAGCCCTGTCCGCAGGGCTTCTATTCTCATGGGAGAAGACAGATCATAAATAAGACGAATAAGCAAATTAAGTGGAATATTAGTAAGTACTATGGAGAGAAAGTGAAACAGGGAGGGTAAGGTGCAGGTAGGTGTAGGAGAGTTGCACTTTTAAATAGGGAGGCCAGAGATGACTTTCCTAAGAAGGTGATATTTGAACAAAGATTTCAAGGAAGTGAGGAAGCAAGCCCTAGGGTGTGTGGGGGGGAGAAGCACTGCAGGTAAAACAAGGGCCAATGGAAAGACCCAGGGGTGGGAGTGTGCCTGGCTTCCTCATGGAGGAGCAGGGCCTACAAGAGAGGTGAGCCAGAGAAAGAACCCAAGAAACTCGGTTAGGGTGGTAAGGTGGAATGGATCTTACATCCTCCTGGACCCTCAGAAAGATTTTGGATTTTATTTGCAAGAGAAGGGAAGGAGGGGATGCGAGCAGGGATGGTTGGGATCACACTTAGGATCTAATGAGAGCATTCCGCCGAAGGATGAACTGATGGAGGAGGGCAAAGCTGGGGGCCAAGGGATCATTGACGAGTGTAACCATCCGCGTGTGAAGAATGTCATCAACTATCTTTAATGTTTCTCCAGTTAACACAGTTGAGAACTTTAGTTCACCACGCTTATGGAGAAAAGCATTGCGAAGTCACCCAGAGCTCTCCCCGTGACTCCCTCCTTCATGTTTTCCCCTATCACAGAAATGGACACAGGGAAAGCTTCTATCAAACCCTGGGACATTTTGGTAAATATGTAATTATACATGCGGCATCTTCATATCTTTTCAGCAACCAATTAATATAAACCAGATGTGCGGTGAGCCAGAATATGCTCTGGAGGTTGTCCTGAGAAAGTAAAGACATACTGATGGAGAGTGCACACCTGCAGTTCTTGCTGCTGGGTGCTGCTTCTGCCGCAGCTGTGACGTCAGCTGCTGACGGGAAGCCTCTGCTTCCCAAATCCTCTCTTGCTGATTAAGTAGAGGAACTCTGGGTCAACAAGATCATCTAATCACCTCATTGCAAAGCACAGAACATCAGGAAATGGCATCTTCCTAGAAGAGGTCACTAAACCCCACCTGGTGTTTAACATGATCTGCTTGCTTTCTAGAGAGCTCGAAGCAATCACTTCTGGTTATTTGTAAAAGGGAAAACCCAGAAAATGTAAGAACAGGTAGGAGTATTTGAAAGGTTGTGAGACAAATGTAACCTTCCTCTACACTTTCAATAAGCCAAGAAAGAGGAGTTTTCACTTTAAGCAAGATCGTGTGCTTAAGACATCTAAAAAAGAGATAAACAAAAATGCCATTGATAAGTCAACAAATAGTTAAAAAAAGAAAGGATGGAAATCTTGGGATTTAAATTATTTATGAGAATAATCCGGAACCATAGCCAAACAAAGCACTAAACATGGCTTAGATCAAAAATGTTTTGTTTTGTTTTGTTTTTTTAATTTCCCTGTTTTGCTGCTTAAGTGCTGAGTGGAAATTTACTTTACAATTGGTAAAATACACATAGGTAGAAGATTCTTCTTAAAGATTAAACATTCAATAATTATTATAGATATTGGCAATAATTCCATCTCACCTTGAGGCTTGATTTTTTTCAGATTTCAGTTACGTGCACCCAAATTATTACAACCAGATTTTACTGTGAAATCTTTACTTCTATTATTATTTTATTAATAAAGATTTTGTTAACCCATCACCTATATCTCATTATCACTGTTTCTTCTCTTGTATAAAGAAATCCAATCCTGATCTTGTAGAAATCATACAATATCCCAGGTAGAATAGTTCATGTACCTAGTAAGGCAGACAATTTGGGGTGTTTTTCTCTTGGTCAGGATAAACCTGGACTTCCTCCTTTAATTAATAGACCAAGAATATTTTGGTAATGGGATTTTGATAGGCCCACAAGAGACCTTGGTAGTTTAAGCCAGGGGAGAAAACATACCCATATAGAGAAAAGTTGGAAATGGAGATTGTAGATTATGCATTCTCTTATGATGGGAAAGTTAGAAATCTCTTTAGTGCTGGCTACTTCTCCCCTTGATGTAGCCATGGATCCTGAGAATACTCAGCTCTGCTGAATTTCTCTACTTCCGTTAGCAGAAATCACTTGGATTCTGTGTTCTTCCATTTCCTCTTCTAATAAAATAGAATAATAGCATTTTCTTCCACAAATATGAAGGGTGATATAAATGATAATGTTTTATTTTTTAATCTCCAGACAAGATAAATTACTTGAGGGCAAGGAAACACCTATTTCTTTCTTTCTTTCTTATTTTTTTAAAGGAAAAAAAAAGAATAAATTAATTTCATTTGAAGAAAGCCAGATGTCCTCAAGATAGGTTCTGTCTGCCAAGACAGTTCTTTAGAAATTCTCAGATGAGTCAAAATTCCAAGGTTCTTTCCCATGTTGGCTGTGTGGTTCTTTGAGTTAGGTCAGAGTGATAAGGCGTCTCTCCCTAAAATGTTCCTATAATACTCTCAATTGTCAGTTGATTCCCTGAATCCAAAATCTTATCCCAATAAGTCACTTTATTTCCCACTGATTCCTGAGCAGAGCCATTAACTAAACAATGAAGGGAACAATATTTGTATGGACGCTGATTGATTCAAATCCTAATTGGTAATATTTGTGTTCAGTAGTTTCCTTCAATATATGTTCTATTATACTTAACTGGTCTCCTGTCTAGGATATCAGACATCATGCATTTGGGTGATATTTGTTATACTTTGTTTAATTGTCTTTTATAGATTATCAATAGAGCATTTAAAAGAGATGAATGAGCAATGTATGCAGAGTGCTGCTCTGTAACTGAATGGGTGTGTATCATATTCTCCTTGGTCAAATTTCCCAGAGACCCTTCTCTGAAGTAGTCGTTTAAATGATAGTGATCTTTGGATGATGCCGTTAGGATTAGATAATAAGAGTATGACTCATAAACATGTCATTTAAACATGGGAACAAGTAACTAGAGCCGCTCTTTTTAGCCAAAAACCTCTCATTTTTATGGGTTTTCCACCCCCACACAAATGGAATACACCTCCCGTCTTTAAACTGGCAGGTTTTCTTAGAAAAATGACCCATTCCATGATGAAGAATACCTAAATCCCACACGTTTAAGAAGCAGCCTGTTATTACTCTTCCTGTTCGGCTCATGAAAAGCAGAAGTATGTGAGAACCAGACCAAACCTGTAATTTGGTAGCCAAACAACAGATCTGTGCTGTCACAGGAAAAATAAAAATATAGCTCTACTTTGGTATTCTTGGCTGGTATGCCCCGGAGGAGTGAAATCTTTGCTTGAGTTTTCCCTCCTCTAGAACAATGTTCTTGTCTGCCGCTAGATTCCCACTGAAGAAGCTTGAGCACATGGAGAGTTTGATGTTTGCTTCCATTCCAAGGACTCAGATTGAGGAGTATATGGTTTGTGTTTTCTCTGTTATATATAAGGCTTTCCTCTAGTAATGCACACACTTTCTCCTAAGCACAGTTTAGGGTTGAACTGTTTTAGGCTATACATACAATTTTTTCTCTCTATGCAAGTGATAAAAGATAAACTGAGGCGCATTAACATTTTCAAAAGTTTCTTTGAGTGTGTATCAATTCAAATCTGACAGTGCCAAACCTAAGGTGGTTAGGAGTGCTCCACCGAGGGGAGCTAGGAGAGAGATTTTTACAGACCTGGTGAAACGCAAGATGAGGAAATGATTGGATTGGCTGTGGCTTAAACAGGTGCCTTATTTGGGAAAACCTATTTGGCTATTTGTGATTGGTTGTTCTTAACTGTCATTTTTGTGGATTCAGGTGCATGGCTCTAGCCTGGGTTTTGGTTTGCTCTCATGGGCTGCCAAAGTGTTAGAGCCCTCTCTGTCTAATGGCCTTCCTGTTTAATTACCTTAGCACAAGGGACATAGTTATCTCACTACTGAAGTGTTCAGAGGTCCTCACATCCAGGAGTGACTACAACCTGCTTAGGGACAAAAAGGGCAGATCTTCCCAGTGCAGTCCATGCTGCAATAAGAAGGAAGTTGATGTTAGTCCTTGTTTTATCAATACCACTGGCACATGTTGACCCTTTTGAGTAAGATAATATCATATTTAGGTCTATAATTTTCACAATGGGAAACTATATGTGTATGAGTGTGTGTGTGTGTGTTTATGCATATATACTCTCACATATATACATACATACTTACACATATATATACACAGAGAAATATACACATATGAATGAAAAAATATATATGTGTATATAATTTAACAGAGGATTTTCATATTTGTCTTGGTCCCTATAAAAACAGCAACAAAAATAATGAAGACAGTGTTACCATTCTATAGCTGTCATTGAAGACAAGATTTTTGTCATAGGTCCGTGAGGAAAGGGGAATTTGACACAGTTGTAAGAGAAATAGCTTTTAATCCACACGGATTCCCCAAAGCACAGATCATTCCACCAAAATGCTGGGAATCCGAAGCTCAAAGACAAGCTCAGTACCTTGACAATAGGCGTCTTGCCTTCTTTATCTAGTACACGAGGTGGGGTCAAATCAGTGATTTGATTTCTAGGCCAGTGAGTTTCCCTTATTCCAGGTTGCCTTGTAGCCTGAGGTGTTTAGATCCCAGGTGTTACTAGTTTCTTACTTCCTCAGTGTTCAATTCCACTGCCTTTATATTGAGTAATGTGTATATACTAATAGAACTTGACACTGAAAAAATGCGCAAAATTACTTCCATCATTAAATGGAATCCAGTCAACATCATGATAAAATTTTGTGTGCAGTAGGCATTTATAAGGCAGTATCTCAAGATAGATATTAACCTATTTTCCTGGTAGATGAAAAATCTAAAGAATCTTTTGGTGGGCTCCTTTGTTATGGGAAGAAATAAAATGTTACTAATTGCTGTGAGCCTCTGTATTTAAAATATGTGTAGCAAGATGAGCCAAAAGCTAGATTTTTCTATTCTTTCCCTAGCCTCACCCTAAATTGGTAGAGTTAACCTCTGTGTTTCTGAAGGGCTGAGTTGCCATTATTTCCCTGTTCACCTCTAGGACAGGGGAGGGGGAGGATGAGAAGTACAAGACTTTCATGTTCTAGGACAATTGAAGGGGATTATTGAGAGTGCTTTGAGTTGACGAGGCTGTGTTTCAAGGGCATTTGGACAAGAGGAGTGTTTTCAGGGTGTTGAAAGTCTTTCTGAGGCTAGCGGGTAGACTTTATATTTCCTCAACCCCTGCACTGGTAGGTAGTTTTAACTCTAAGAGACGCCAGTATCACTCTTGAAGGGGTTTAGGGCTTCTGAAGGTGGGGGCAAAACAGTAGTGGTCAGGGCCATGAGGGTCACCATGAAAGGTGCCTATGCCCAGCAGAGAAGGCTCCTCATGGTCTCACCCAGTGTACATAATGGCAAAGTCCCGTGTACACTGATGGCCAGAGTGCCCTGCTCCAAATGTTCCGGGATGACCCAAGAGGAAATCGTGACTAAATCACAACTTCCTTTCTAAAAGACAGGAGGGAATTCTGAGCACATTGTTCGATGAGTAAGAGAAATGTTAAAAAATGAAATAAATATGGACCAAATTTCATTCACATGACAGAAAACCTAGCCCACTCAGATGGGTTCTTTCCCCCCCCCCTTTTTTTTTTTTTTTTGGTCTATGTGCATATCCTTCTTTCAAACTTTGAGGTGAGAAAGATGAGTTGAAAAAAAAGAAAAGAAAAACCATGAAAGTTATTTCCTGGCATCTCACCCAGGAATGAGTGATGAATAGAGCCTGGAAACAACTTTAAAAGCCATTTTCTTTGCTCATGTGAGGTCACGAGGTTGCTCCGTGCAGCTCTCTGGGCACTAGAATGAATGAAAATGGCACAAAACACACCCAGGGTCTATCATTGATTAAAAGTGATTGATGGCTGGTCTTGTCTGATTGTGCTATATTGTCAAACTATCCATCATTCCAAACAAACCCTATACTCCATAGTCTAATATACAGTTACATGTGGCCAAAGAGTTGAGGAGTTATTACTATTTTTTCCCCCAGAGAGTAGTTGGTGGTGAGTTGGGGTGGGGGGAGGAGAGAAAACATGTTGCTTCCTATTACAAAACTATAAAATCGTGTCTGTTAAGAAGAAAGTGCTCCGATGATACATGCTACATTCTTGTTAAGTTTATGTAGGAGTGTGTTCGTTTCCATTGAGCAAACCATATTTTCCACATTTCCCACTCTTTCCTCAATCTGTGTCTTCCCAAGCTTTTTCACAAGACCTAGTATTTGTCCTAGTTAGGAAGTCAGCTGTTCCTAATTCCTAGACCAATCCTGGTTTGAGACAGGAAATTCATTTTTTTAGAACACCTAAAAAATTAGTGTAAGAGTATTTCCTACTCATTACCCGAAACATAGAAGATAAAGAAAAGTATAAAGAAATAAAAGAAACACATTTATCCCCTATCATCCCACATCTTAAAGCATATCTCCACACTTCCATGAGGTTTCCTAAGTGTTGTTATTTATATCTAGTTAGCTATGATTACATCTTTTCCCCCTTCGATATAAAAGTAAGATCACACTAAATATGCAGTTTTGTGTCTTTTTGTTCCCACACAATGTTATATCTTGAGCATTTTAGCCAGGTCATTGCAAAACCTTCCGATGCATGATTCTTGGGGCAGACAGGGAGTATTAGCCTCTCCTGACTCACTCTTTTGGGTTAGTAGGACTGTGTAGGGGTGCACTGCTAGAGCACGAGGGGTGATCCCACCCAGTCTGAGTCACCATTGCAGCTTATCTCACCCATGACATGGCATCTCCTGCTTACCTCTGGGCTCTAAGGTTGAGCCCAGAATCTAGCTTGCCCCTTAAACCCTGAAGTGCCTTCAGTCATATAAAAATCTCAGGTCGAATTCTCTCTAAGTGCCATAGTTCCTAGATCTTGGCTTTTCCTTAGTCATCATTCAGGTCCCTATCTTTACACAGTAATGGAGACCAGACTTGGCTTTTGTGTGAACTTGTACTTCTTGAACCTAGAGAGGAATGATGTTCTGGCTCAAAAATGAGCACCACTAGCTTAGATCCCACCCCATCCATCCCTGCTTCTCTGATGCTACATTATTACTATCTCTTGGCAAGTTCCACTGCATCTTGGACCCTGGGACTAAGGCTGTATCATGAATATGTGTAGCTATATTCTACAGGAAAACTTGTTTTTCCTGCTGTTAACCTCAGCAAGGCCTTCTATCATCATGAGCTCCTAAGTCCTACAGAAAGACTTGTGGCTTCAGTAGCTGTAAGCTAGTTGGGTGAAGGGATTGCTCTAGGGGGCAGCTGGGTGGCTCAGCCGGTTAAGTGTCTGCCTTCAGCTCAGGTCATGATCCCAGGGTCCCGGGATAGAGTCCAGCATCAGGCTCCCTGCTCAGCGGGGAGCCTGCTTCTCCCTCTCCTGCTGCCCCTGCTTATGCGTTCTCTCGCTCTCTCTCAAATAAATAAATAAAATTAAAAAAAAAAAAAGAATTGCTCTAGGCTTCTCTTCCTATCATTCTCTTCAAAACTTTACCCCCAACTGGTTGGGTTTTTGTTTGTTTGCTTTGTTTTGTTTTGTTTTGGCACCTGGGTTTTCCTTTCTTGAGGAGCTCTTTCAAATGACATTTCATCTGGGTGGTTTATATGAATTTGGGAGTTCAACTTTGTCTTGGCTCATTGCATTAAGCCAGTGGTTCTCAACCGGGTGTGATTTTTGGCCCACCGGGGATGGGATCTATTGGCAATGTCTGGAGATATTTTTGGTTGTCATAACTAGAGGAATGCTACTGGCATCTAGTGAGTAGAGGCCAGGGATGCTGCTAAATATCCTACAAGGTACAGGACTGGTCCACATGACAAAGAATTAACTGTCCCCAAATGTGAATAATGCCAACTTTGAGAAACCCTGCCTTAAGCTGTCCACATCATGGCCCATAAGATTATGAGGCCATACCCAACTCTGGCTCAAGGCATGCTGCACCTCCCCTTTCTTGAAGGTATACTCAATGCCCCTCCAACCTGCCTAACTTACCACTAGTAGGTAATGTAATACTTGGTTCTGAATCCTCTATTTTGAAAAGACACTGCCAATGAATTCTGAACCCTGCATCAATATATGAAAGGCACTAAGCTAAACACTTTGAATAAGACGTGTTCTTCATGCTCTAGTACTTTTTAGGCTAACATGGAAAATAAAATGTGTTCATAGATGACTACATAAATCCATATCAGTATATTATGACATGAATCTGTCCAAATAATTAATTACGTGGAATATGGCTATTGCTGGCCACTTCCCTGCCTCCTAATTCCCAGGGATATCTTCAATTCTGGATAAGCACTCACAAAAAATATCTGAATAAAACCAAATTAACATGCAGAAATAATGTATCAAACCCACCAAGCCAGTAATTTCGTATGGAAGCCAAAATTTTTCTGTTGCCAAAATTCTTATCTGACAATATCCTTCACCTCACCTAATAACTCCTATGTTCTGATGAATAGGAAAATGTAAAAAAGAAATGGTTCCTCCTTCAGTACGATGCATTTCTAGTCTCCATTATCATCTTCCTCCTCATTGCTCTTGGTTTTTCCTTTACATGTCTATTTTAGCTGAACCCAGAGAGGCTTATCTGTTCAATCAGTTCTAAGCTTTTCTGTCAAACTCTCTGCCCTTGATATACTTTCAATGTCATGTCTCTTTGGTATTTAGTTTTTCTCTTTTTCCTTTCTTTTTTGTCTCCTCAACATTTTACTATAAAAAATTTCAGACATAAAAATAAGATGCAAGGACTATACAGTGAACACCTGTATATTTTGCTTTATTGCAAATCTGTTATCCATCTATCCACTTTCCTTTTTGATGAGTTTCAAATTACACCCCAGTGATCAGTATACTTCACCTTTAAAGACTTCAACATACATATCATTGCTAGAATTTACATCTAGTATGTCCAGTATATCTGTTCACACATTTTTATGCTAAAATTTATGTACAGTGAAATGCACAAATCTTAGGTGTACTATTTAATGAGTTTTGACAAATGCATACACCAGTGTCACCCAAACCAGAAAGAGATTTTTTTTTTAAGAACAAAGCTGATCTCCTTACCCACTAAGTCTGACCTCAGTTCCATGTGTGAGCAAATTTAATGCAACATATTCTACTGTAGTGATTCATATATCTAGAACATCTGAGGAGTTGTTTTAGAAACAAATTCCTCTATTTAGACCCTAATTCAGGAGGTCCACATTAGGGCCCAGAAATCTGTGAGTCTTAAAAACCCTCCAGGTGATTCTGGTAATTAGCTAATTTTGAAAATCTCTGTCCTGAGGTAGTGTGACCCAAACTTGTCTGATAACACTCACCTAAGGGGTGCTTGTTAAATCCTAGGCCTGATTCAGTAGATGTGGTTAGGATTCATGTATGGTCATTTTATTGTTTTGGTCTCTCTCTCTCTCTCTCTTTTCTTTCTTTCTTTCTTTCTTTCTTTCTTTCTTTCTTTCTTTCTTTCTTTCTTTCTTT